>NC_060268.1:171455218-171610259 GCF_021613505.1 Equus quagga | reverse complement strand
GGGACAGGACCCATGGGCAGGCAGAGCTGGTGTGTGGGGACAAGACCTACGGGCAGTCAGAGCTCCTGCTGCTGCCGCATGGGGACAGGACCCATGGGCAGTCAGAGCTGGTGCGTGGGGACAGGACCCACGGGCAGTCAGAGCTCCTGCTGCTCCCCCGAGTTGAGGGTTAGGGCTAATTTTATAAGGCATGGGTACGTGACTTATTTTTACTGGAAAAAAAGAAAAGATGATGTAAAAAGTCATTAAATGATTTCAGTGCAGATGGGGTCTGGTTATTGTGCGGTCATATAACTTTAGATACAAATCTGGCCATATAGATCGGCATGTAGGTGAGGATGCCCTGGGCTTCGCTCCCTGGGGCGGTCCTAATTCATACCATAAAAAAAAGTCCACTGGGTCGTATAGTTTGGCATGTAGGCCAGGTCACCTTGGGCTTCTCTAGCTGGGGCAGCCTTAATCCACATCAGAGAAGACCCCCAATCCCCATCGAACTGCCTTAGTGTCTTGTCACAAATAAATTGTCTGTATATATTTGGATCCAGCTCTGGACTCTCCATTCTGTTCCATTTATATTTTTGTCTTTATGCAAATAGCACACTATCTTGATTACTATGGCTTTATAGTAAGTTTTGAAATCAAGTAGTGTGAGTTTTCTAAAATTTTTTTCCAAAATTGCTTTGGTTAATGTAGGTCCTTCTATTTCTATATGAATTTTAGAGTCAGTTTTTCGATTTCTACAAAAATGGAATTTTTATTAAGATTGTTTTGAATCTGGCAAGAATTGACATCCTAATCATCTGGAATCTTTATAATCCATGAACATAGCTTATCATTTTATTTTTTAGGTCTCCCTTAATTTCTATCAGCAATGTGTGCAATTTTCATGGTAGAAGTTTTGCATGTCTTTTGTTAAATTTACCCCTAAATATTTAAAAAATGCTATTGTGGATCTTATTCTTCTTAAAATATCATTTGCATTATTTGCTGCTGGTATATAGAAATTTAGCTGATTTTTATATATTGTCCATGTATCCTATGATGTTGCTAAATCTACTTATCAGTCTTAGTAACTTTTTAGAGATTTCTTAGGTGTTTTTATATAAACAATCATATCCTTTGCAAATAAAGATAATTTTACTTCTTTCTTTCCAAACCTTATTCTGTTAACTTCTTGTATTATTTTGCTGTCTAGGACCTCTAGTACAATATTGAGTAGAAGTGATGGGAGCAGATATTCTTACCTTGTTCCTAATCTCCAAAAGAAAGTGTTTGATACGTCACCATTAAGTGTGATGTTGCTGAGAGATTTTCGTAGTTATCTTTTATAAGATTGACGAAGTTTCCTTCTGTTTCTGTCTTGCCGGGAGGTATTTTATGTTTGTTTTTGTTGTTGTTTTAAATAATGAATGAAGTTGAATTTTGTCACGTGCTTTATCTGCCACTCCTGTGATGATTATCTGATTTTCTCCTTTATTCGGTTAATGTGGTGAATTGTGTTGATTGATTATTTTTGTATGTTAAATTAACCCTGAATTCCTTAAAGAAATCCCTCTGAGTCGTAATGTGTTTTCCCTTTTATACATTGCTGACATTTAGTTGAGAATTTTGGTGTCTGTTCGTGAGGGCTGTTATCCTGTGATTGTGTTTCCTTGCGCTGTCTTTGTTTCAGCAGTAAGTTTGCACAGGCCTCTTCAAAACAGGTTAGCAAACGTTCTTTCCTCTTCTATTTTATGCAAGGCTTTTTATAAGATTAGTATTATTTCTCCCTTAAAGAGAATTCACCAGGGAAGCCATCTGGGCCTGGAGTTTTCTTTGTGGGAGGTTTTTAATTATAACTCTTTTATTTTTGGACAGATACAGGGCACTTCAGATTTTCTATTTTTTCTTATGTCAGTTTTGGGAAGTTGTGTCTTACGAGGAATTTGTGATTTAATCTAAGAAGTCAGCTTTATTGGTATAAGGTTATTCACATTATTCCCTTATTATCCTTTTAGTGTACATAGGATCTGTCATGATGTAACTCTTTTAGTTCCTTTTTTTGTTTTTGTTTTTTGAGGAAAATCAGTCCTGAGCTAACATCTGCTGCCAATCCTCCTTTTTTTTTTTTGCTAAGGAAGACTGGCCCTGAGCTAACATCCATGCCCATCTTCCTCTACTTTATATCTGGGATGCCTGCCACAGCATGGCTTGATAAGCGGTGCCATGTCTGCACCCGGCGGGATCCAAACTGGCAAACCCCGGTCAGCCAAAGCAGAACGTGTGAACTTAACCGCTGTGCCACCAGGCTGGCCCTACCTCTTTTAGTTCTAATATTAATAATATGTTTTCTCTCTCTTTTTTCTTGATTAGCTTGGCTAGGGTTTACCAGTTTTATTAATCTATTCAAAGAATCAACTTTTGGCCTTGCTGATATTTCTATTGTTCATATGTTTTCTATTTTGTTGATTTCTGCTCTTTATTATTTTCTTCCTTCTACTTGTTTTGCGTTTTTTACTCTTATTTTTCTAGCTTCTTAAAGTGGAGGCTTAGATTATTGATTTTAAATCTCTCTTCTCTAATATAAGCATTTAAGGATATGAATTTCCCTCTAAGTACTCCTTCAGCTGCATCCTATAAATTTTTATAAGTTGTGTTTTTATTATCATTTATTTGGAAATATTTTCTAATTTCTCTTGTGATTTCTTTGTTGATCCATGGATTGTTTAGAAGAGTGTTGCTTAATTTCCAGATATTCAGGGACTTTTTAGATTTTTAAAATTACTGATGTCTAATTTAACACCATTTGGTCAGAGAAGATACTTGAATTATTTTGATTATTTAAAAAGTTTTAAGGGGGTCAGCCTAGTGGTGTAGTGGGTAAGTTCATGCACTCTGCTTTGGTGGCCCAGAGTTCACAGGTTTGGATCCTGGGTGTGGAACTCCACACTGCTCATCAAGCCATGCTGTGGCGGCATCTCCCATACAAAAAATAGAGGATGATTAGCACAGATGTTAGCTCAGGGCCAATCTTCCTCACACACACACACACACACACACACACAAAGTTAAGACGTATCATGGATTAGTAATTTTGTAAATGTCAATTAGGTCAAGTTGGTTGATAGTGTTATTCAGATTTTTTATATTCCCACTGATATTTTGTTGACTTCTATGAATTTCTGAGGAGATAATGTTAAAAATAGTTATGGATTTGTCTATTTCTCCTTTTTCTGTCAATTTTTGCCACATGCATTTTGAAGTTATGTCATTAGGTACATATGCATTGAAGATTGTTATGTCTTTTTAATGAACTGACCCTTTGTCATTATGGATTCTCCCTTTATCTCTAAGATCTTTTATCACAAAATCTACTGTGTCTAATATTAGTATAGCCACTCCAGCTTCCTTATGATTAGTTTTTGTGTGGTATATTTTTTCCATCTTTTTACTTTTAATCTTTGCAGTTAAAGTGTGTCTCCTGTAGGCAGCGTATAGTTTGGTCTTGCTTTTGTATATAGTCTGACAATCTCTGCTTTTTAGTAGCAGTGTTTAATCCATTTACATTAGATGTAACTATTGATATGGTTGTGTTTAAATTTAGTTTCCTGTTATTTGTTTGTTTTTTTGCTTCCATCTGTTCTTTATTCCTTCTTTCCTGTCATCATTTGGATTAAGCGAGTATTTATTTAATATTTTGTCTTACATCTTCTGTTGGATTTTTAACTATATCTCTTTATGCCTTTGCAATCATTTCTCTAGGGATTAAATATATATCCTTAATTTATCATAGTCTACCTTCAATTCATGAATAATGTAAAAACTTTTACTCCCCTCCATCTTTTGTGCTATTGTATTATATTTTATTTTACATACATTATAAATTCTACAGTGTGTTGTTACTATTTTTCAGTTCTACATTTCTATTTGTTTTTTTCAATTTTTGTTCTTTTTATCTTGAAATAATTCATATATTCAGCCATTATTTTCATGTTTTCCTATAAATTATGTAACATACTTATAACACTTGATTTAAATTTCTCGTCTGTTAATTCCAGCACGTTTGCCCATGGATCTCTTTCTGTGGGAGTTTCCTGACTTTGGTTACATGTTCCTGCTTCTTTGCATGTTCTGTAACCTTTTGTTGTGGAGATGGAAGCATAATGTTTTTGGTGTATTTATTTTCTGGAGCGTCCAGATCCTCTGTCCTGCAGGTGGAGTGCGGGGCCGATGGGTCAGCTCCTCCTCGTGTCTGGTTGGGCTGCAGCCTTCATGAGGTGCTCATTAGGAGCTCACCGTCACTAGTCCACCCGCCTCCCGCCTTTGTTACCCGGTGGGTGTTTGAGCTGGAGGAGAGTGGACTGCAGTTTCACGGGTTTTTGATTCACTTTGCATTCAGCTCCTCAGGGCCCCAAGTCCCGTCTCCATGATCACTGTGAAGCTGCGTGTGGCTAAGTGATTTGTCTCTGCTTACCTGCCCTTTCTTCTTGACTCCTTTCTTGGCACAATTTTTGACAGGGGCAGCATTGTTGGGCTGAGTAATCTATTTTTGCATTTGGGGCTCCTCCACCCGCCACCCCATCCTGCCAGCCCACACAGTCTGTGGGAGTTCTATATTTTGTCAGTTTGGCTGAACTGGAGCTATGTTTCCAAAAATTTCCTTCCCTGTGCTTCTGGGTTAGTTGAGGCCACCAGAGAAGTTTTGCACAAGGCTTGGAAGGTAGAAGTGACCCTGCGGCTCTATTGTTTTACATTCTGGGGTCAGCGGGGACGCCAGAAAGGCTCGCCTAGTTGGTGTGGGACGCCTGAGCCCCGCCTCCTCTGGCTCTGAGATCTGCTCCCTTCCTCTTCTCTGAGTTGTAGGTCAACTGCCTGTGCCTCTCTGAGACGACGGGTAACGGCTTTTTCTATAGCTCATCCACAGCTTTGAGTTTGGAAAATGTGAGTGGCAGACGTGGGTTCCAGTTTGCCCTCATGGGTCCCAGTTCATCCTTGTGATTCAAATTTGTCCTTGCCTTCATCCACATTCAGTTTTCCTTTCTGATTGCTAGTCTGGTTGACTGCTAGTGATTTCAGGCTCAGTACTAGTTACAGGGGCAACAGCTCGTGGGGACTGTCCCGCCAGCTCCCCATATTGTGTAAGGTCAAAACCATGAGGTAAATCCCCAATTCTGCACCTCACGTAGTAGTTCTGTTTCTCTGATCGGCACTGACTGTTACACGGTCAGCTGAGGCTGGCTGCTTCCTCCTCCTTCCTGGAAAATCTCTCTTGTAGTGGCATGCACGTGTGCCCACCAGCTCCCCATCCCTTCTCAGGTAGGGAAGATGCTATGGCCCTCTGCTTATCTATGAAGGGCCCATTTCTTTCTGGAATTCCGTTCATCAAGGCTTCTTGCATCCTTCATTCTTTGCTAAACCCATAGAAATGTACGATTTTAATTTTTGTCCGTGTTTTTCTTGTTGTTACCACAGGATCAAAAGTCTTTTACATCCTTCTACATCCTAAACAGCAACAAAATTCTGGGAAGTGAACTTAAAGGGTAGGTGCGGGTCCTTCACACCCCGTTTTCTCCTTTCTGGGGCTGGGAACACTCATCCATAGACTGGGGCTGCAGCAGCCATCTTAGACCCAGCAACAGAGACCACTCCCAGCCGTGGCACAGGGCAGAGTAGCAGGTGCAAGGGAGTTACTCTACAAGCTCTGGACTGCTGACTTCTAGAATTTAGATATAGGAAACTAAGACCTTGAGTGTTAAAGCCACAAATACTTTTTGTTTTCAGATTCATGCAGCCAAACTTGCTTTTAGAGGATAGAACCAGCTACTGGGATTCTGTGGGGCTACTCAGGGTGGGTAGTGGAGAGGAGAGTGATAGAAACTGGGAGCAAGCCAGAAGGCTCTACAGAAGACAGGCTGGTTGGGAAGGGGCCAGGAAGCGAGGATTACTGGTGCTGAGGCCGGTGGCTGTGGCAGAGGGAGGCCAGGAGGCGTGCCGGGGGGAGGGGCCTGGGCGGAGGGAACGTGAGTGTTTTTCGAGCGGCCTCGGTGTGTGTCGAGTGACGTGCCTCCCCTGTGCAACTGTCTTGAGTCCTGTACGGAGCCAAGTTTCTGTCCAAAGCTGTGAGGAGTTGGGTTTGGGTTTCTTTGGATGCAGCCCTGCGCTGAGACAGGCCTGGAACAGGCCCAGTTTTATTTAGGTTTTAGCAAATAATTTGAAGAGAACTCTAGGACTGGGGATGATTTGGTTTCTGAGTCTCTCCTGGGGATGGGGGGTTTCAACAGCCTTAGAGTCACAGAATGTCCAATCTGGAAGGGTCTTGGGCAGCCATCCATCCACATGCCCCTGTTACGATGAAGGCAATATCTGCCTTGACTGAGACTTGCTCTCACTGCCCAGTTTCTCCTTTGGACCAGGTATTTTAATGGCGGGACTTCCCACTAGGCTTCTCGGTCCTTCTGGGGACTCATCTCCTCCCTGCCTCGTTAGCAGTTGACAATCAAAAAACTCAATCTTGTCTGTATCTACGTTTCCCAAATGAGAATTCAGCCTTGTGAAGTTGATGACTTTTTCATTTCTAGGATTTTCACTGAATGACTTCTGGGTCAACCCAGAAGAGGAAACTGAGGCCCATGGAAAGGAAGTCACTCATCCAAAGGCATATAGCCAATAGAGACTGAGCTGGCATTAGAACCTCCATCACATAGCTCATGGTCCAGAGCACTTCCCGCTCCCCCTGACTTCGGGTGGCATGGTGCAATGAAAATAACATGGGCTTAGACACCAGATAGCTTTTTATCCTGGCTTCCCTCTCAATTATTGTTGACCTTCCTTCCATCCCTTGGGAGGCTTGCCTTTCCTTGGTGGCAGCAGACAGATTGAAGGCAACTACAGCAGCAAATTCACCCCTGACCACAAAAACAAACTCTACCATCGCCTAGTCTTGTGATTTCTTTTCATGTACTTCTGGTTCCAGGTAGAACAGATGAGGCAATATGAGTTTGTGAAAATGCTTTATCTAACTCAATGGTTCTCAATGGAGGGGGTCAATTTTGCATACACACCTCCCCTCCCCTCCCTCTGGAATATTTGGCAATGCCTGCAGACAATTTTGGTTGTCACAACAAGGGGGTTTGGAGAATGCTACTGGCATCTAGTGGGTAGAGGCCAGGGATGCTGCTAAACATCGTACAGGGCACAGGGCAGCCCCCCAGTGACAAAGAATTATCCAGGGCAAGTTGGCAATACCCTGATAACCTAACTATGACCAAAGCAGTGGGAACTGCATCAGGTCTGTGGTACCCAAGAAGTACCAAGCACGCAGGCTCAGTGCAAGTCCTTTAATTTGTGGCTTAAGTCCACCTCTGTCTAAGCTCATCCTTTATGCACACCCTCATCATTTCCCCAGCTTCCCCCAACCCCATTCCCAAGTGTGCAACTTCAAAGACCAGGGCTTTCCAAACTGTAAGATGCATGTGAATCATCCAGGGAGCTTGTTAACTGAAGATTCTGATTCCTTGAATCTGGGGTGGGGTCCGAGATTCTGCGTTTCTAACAAGCTCCTGGATGAGGCTGACACTGCCGGTCCCCAGACCAGACTTTGAGTAGCCGGAGTAAGAGCACGTGTTGTTCTTCCCCTGATTACTACTTACTTCTTGCATGTGGCTTTCCTCATTGTCTCGCTGACATTCTGGGGGCGGCACATTTTGTAACTGAGATGCCCTGGAAAGGGGGCTGCCCAGTTCAGTCCCAGCTGGACCCCCTGCTCCACTGGCTGCATTCCCACCTGGCTCACCTCTTCTGGAGGTTGTAAGAATGCAAACAAAAAGCTCAGGAGATTTGGTGCAGTGACGCCGGCCGATTCCTTCCAGTTATTTCATCGGTTCTCCCCAATATCTCCTCTGAATAGACTCGTTTGACATATTTCATGTATTCATATTCCACTAACTAAACCTAATAAATTTCCCTCCTAAAATAAAACATTTTAATTTTGATGAATAGTACTCAACTCTCCCACCACATACTAATGTCTTTAAAGTTTCTTGTAGCTCTAGAAAATGAAGTCTACTGCAGCACGCTTAGCTCACGCTCGATACTCCCTGTCAATCAACATCAGCCAGTTGCTCAGCCCTCTGAGTTTCACTTTCCTCATATGTAAAATGGAGCTAACAATTCCTACTGTGCAGTGTGGTAGGCATTCCTAAGATAATGCTTTCTTCCTTTTGCTATCTAATCGGTTTCAATCAGGTGTGGTAAGATGACGGACATGGAGAGAGTTGCCCTGAAAGAAGAGTTTATTACTTACAGTTCCCATAGGAAGGGGCATACCATGCCATGCAGGGCCTCTGGGGAAGCACTGGGGGGTGGGGGGCATCAGATGGCAGAAGGAGTGAGGGGAGAGCAAGGCCAGAGCCTTTATTGCTGTTTCTGTGGGAAGGAATGGGCGAGGCAGGGTAGGCACGTTTGAGCACGTTTAGTATTGATAGTTTGAATAGTGTCAGTGGGCTCTGGGCTATAAGGGTGGTCTCTTGCTGTCTGGTACTGGCCCTGGGATGATTTGGAGCAGGGGAAGTGTTGGGTTGGTGTGTAAGAGTTAGATAAACTAGGTGGTCGGAGGTGTGGCTGTTGGACTGGTTGGTTTGCAGAGAAACAGTGTACTCGACGGCAAGTTGTTTGCTTGTCTTTAGGATTAGCTAGCCCTGGGAGGGGCAGTCTCTCCAGGATCAGCAAGGCCCCAAATGTCAAAGCATCATAAAATACAGAAAATAAAGCACACAATTGGGGCCAGCCCAGTAGCGTGGTAGTTAAGTTCACGTGCTCCACTTCAGCGGCCCAGGGTTCGTGAGCGTGGATCCCAGGCATGGACCTACACACCACTGGTCAAGCCATGCTGTGGTGGCATCCCACACATAAAATAGAGGAAGATTGTCACAGATGTTAGGTCAGGGCCAATCTTCCTCACCAAAAAAAACCCCCAAAAAACCACAAAAAACCAAACCAAAAAACAAACCCACAAACTCTGAACCCCCACCCCCGGCTGACATGATTAATACATGAGTCTAGCATGGCTTAGGGTCATTAACGTCCCCTCCCTCACACACTGCTCCTTGCCACCTCAAGTGCAGAAACAACTTATGTGAATGCAGTGGCTTCCAACCAAATGGCTGCCCCTATGTCCCTCCTCTGGAAGACTTCTCCCGCTGCCTCTCTTTATAGGAAGTTGATGACAGTTCTGCTTCCAACTCACAGAATTTCCAAATGACTGTGTAATCATAGATCCACGGACCCCGAGCCCTGGTGTTCACAGAAAGAGAAGAAAAATCCCAGACTCTTGCCTGTGTGAAGCCAGAGGACTGCTTCTGTATTTCTTTTTCGTTCCGGTAGCATGTGGCTAATTTTGACTTCCCAGCGGCTCTGATTCCAAGTGAATAACTAGAAACACCAAGCAACAGGCTTGGAACCTGCTGGTACAGTTAGAAAGAAATTGCATGTGTGTGGATTCCAGAAGAAAGCTGCCCTTTGTGGGGGAGGAGGACGGGGGTGATGCTGGGAACAGGCTAAGCTTCATCCTGCCTCAGCGCTAGGGCTGCTTCTCGGGAGGGTGACTCATAGCGCTGGAGAGCAGCCTTCCCTGCGAGGTTCAGAAAGCTCCAGAGATGCGCTGCAGTAAGTCAGCAAACAGCCATTCGAGGAAGGTGGGGGCTGGCGAGGCAGGTATCATTATTATCGTGGAGCTCAGGGGGACACTCAGGCTGCCAGGCTGCCTCAGGGGACAGGAGGCCTGCACCCGGTACGTTGCTTTTGAGTGCAATGAACAGATGAGCCGACTTCAGGGTGTGCAACACTGCACTTCATGAGGTCCTCACGGATGCCTGGTCCTTTCCACCTCTCTCTTCTGCCATCTGTAGCGTCAGCTTCATTTCAGGGCTGGTTCCTATCTTTGTCGATTGGTTGCCAGCAGCAAACAGGGCTACCTTCTTTCTCATTTATTTCAGGAAAAGAGAGAAACTTCCTAGTCTTGATCTTAAAAATAAGGAAACATTTCCTAGCAGCCTCAGCAGACTTCTTATGGTGTGTCATTGGCTGAAACCGGCCCCCAGGCCCAGGGGAGTGGCACAGGCTGATCAGCATAGACCTGGCCTCTTGCTCCAACCACTGAAGAAAGGCGATGGGATTCCATGATTTGCACTGACTAACGGGGGCCCACTTGGAGGCAGCGTGAGTCCCTGAAACTGAAGTCTGGCCACACAATGGGAGAGAGGGATGGATGTCGAGGAGTCAGCCACTGTGTCCAAGGCAGCATCTTATCACTGGAACCAGGAGACCTGGGTTCAACTACTTTCACCTGTGTGACTTCAGGCAAATGGCTATATCTCTCTGAGCCTTTGTTTTTGCATTTTTTTAATTGTGAGGAAAATATATTTTACTTAATTTTCAGATTGTGAGGGTCAGAGGAAGAGTTGGGTATAAAAGCCAATTTTTTTTACAGTACACACGTGAGGGGTCAGAACAGCTCCTTCCCGATGAATTAAGCAGATCAATCTCTGCCTCCTAAGCGATGATGGTCCAAGATGGTGCAGAGGCAGATAGCAGATGGATACAGATGAGAAGGAGTTAACGGCAAAATAGGAAGCCTGGAGAAGCAGAAAGTGTCCAAGAAGTGATGCTCTCTTCTTCTTTCTTGCTTTTTTGTGTTACTGCTGATGTTAACTTTGATTATTTGGTTAAGCTGGTGTCCTGGGCTTCTCCACTTCCACAGTTCGTATTTTCCCCTTTGTAAGTAATTAGCATTTTGTGGGGAAGTCTTGGAGACTATGTGAATATCTTGTTTATCCTCCAATTTTTACCCGCATCTTTCAGCATCCATTCATGATTCTTGCCTGATCAATTATTACCATGATGCTTGTCAAATTGTGATTGTCTTATTCTATCATTTCTTATTTTTTTCAGCCACTGTCCCAGCTTAAATCAAAGAGCCTGGGTCCCATCCCTGGTGTTAAATGGGACATTTTTGGTTCTCAGTATCCCAGGGAACTAAACTCCTGACCACCTCCGCTTCCTTCCAGAGCTGCACCAAAATGGCCCCAAGCTTCAGGCCATCGAATGGCTTATTTTCTTAGGTTTTGGTCCATGGAGGTATTTGTGTTGCTTTTTATGAGCATGTGGCTTTTTAATTTTCTCCTTTTATGTCTTGTTTGTTATTGCTTTGAGTTTTGAGTTGCGGTGTGATGCTCCTCGTAGGCACTTGAATGGCATCTTGTCTGGATTCCATAAATAAAAAGGGAGCTGGTGGTTGCCCAGAGGGATGCTTGGCCAACAAAGAGTGATGTCCTATTTTAGCCAGATATGCCAGGGTGGCTGGCAGTAGAGGAATGACAAATAGGCCACTGGGCAGGGATTCAAGGATCCCAGGTCTTGTTTTCTGCAATATCCTCTAGCTGCTAACTTGCTGTGTGACTTTGGACAAATGACCTTATCTCTGGGCCTCAGCACCCTCCCTGGAAAAATAGTGATGTTGGACTACTTAACCTCCAAGGTCCTCATCGCTTCTCGAGTTCCAGGAGTCTAAGGGGGACTGTTTAAAACAGTGTTCTCTGTTACCATTGGAAGGACTATCGAGAGTGTTCAGTTCAGGCAAATGTAAATGTGTCGGCCACTCTAATGAAATGAGTACATTTTTGTTCTAAATGTCATGGATGTTCATTATCAGATTAAACTACAGCAGGCCTAATTTTAGCTCTTCCAATTCAAGTGGAGCACTGAAGATTAAATGTTAGGCATAATTAAAGATGCAGATGTAGTTATATTGAATTATAAACCTCATTAAGTGCAACGTCCCAGGAAGGCCCCTGAGACCAGCTACAAAGGACTTCCAGTTGCAATGTTGCAGTTATTAAAATATTCTAAAGTAAATCTCACTCCAAAAATATCATGACTTGGATGGAAGGATTTTTTAAAACCTGGTTGGGGCTGGTTTCATGGCGAAGTCCCTTGCTCCCTTTGCAGATAGTTGGGAGGGAAAATTCTTCCTTGGCTTCTCCACAGAAGGTCTCCCTGGGGATTGGTGCTCCCTACCCCACCCCCAACATGGGTTCTATTCTCCTGGGCCAGTGGGAAGGGAACCTAAAGGTCAGTCAGACTCCATTCCAGGAGTTGGTAGCTGGGGGATCTGGGGAGAGGTTTCTAAAGACCGGGAGACCATGTTTTTATATATAGAGAGAAAGGTTCTCTTGGTGACATTTCTATTTTTTCTGTCTGTAAAGATAATACATTGTCATTTTACAAATTCGTACAATACAGAATAGGATAAAGAAGGAAAAAAATCCAGCTACTTTAAGATAATCACTATTAATATTTTAGCATATGTATCTTTCTCTTTCTCTCAAATTTGACCAAAATAATAGATCACACTTTAAAAGCTTTTTTCCATCTATTGTTTTCATTGAACATGAAGGGGACATTTTCACATGGCAATGAATATTGATATGTGTTGCCTTTTCTGATGGCTAATGACATTCCGTTGTACGTACTTAACTTTTTAAAACCAATTCACCATTGTCAAGCATTTAGATCACTTCAAAAACAAGGTTTTTTGATTTTTTAGTTTGTTTGTTTTAACCATTGTAAACAGCACTGTGAGGGATAGCCTTATTCACACATCTTTGCATGTTTTCCTGATTAGCATAGGATAAGTTCCTAGCAAGGGATTAGGCAGTATCAGTTATCTATTTGTAAAATAGTGCTGTGTAACAAACAACCCCAAGCTTACTAGCTTAAATCAATAAGTATTTATTTAGCTCACAGGTGTGTGGGTTGGCAATTTAATCAGGATTCAACTGGGCTGTTCTTTAGGGCTTATTCACGTGTCTGTAGGTGAGATGCAGGTAGGTGACCTTGGATGGCCTTGGCTGGGACAGCTAGGTGGCTCAACTTTGCTCCATGGCCCAGATGTGTTCTCAGGGCAAAAGCAGAAGAACAAGAGTAAAATCAGAAACATGCCAGGGCTTTTTCAAGTCCCCCCTAAGCCAAGTCTCCTAACATCCCATTGGCCAAAGCGTGTCATGTGGCTGAACTCAACATCAAGAGATAAAGATGGGAAGAGCTACAAAGTCATGTTTCAAAAGTCTTGGACACAGGGCGGGGCGTAGACGTGGGGTCATTAATGTAATCTTTCTCCCATAGGCAGTCAAAGCACACGCACATTTAACATTTTGGTACATATTTACACACTGGCCCAGGGGACCAGTTTACACTGCTACTAATGATGCGGGGGTGTATCTTTTGTGGAGTTTTCAGTTAATGGACCCTTCTGCTTCCCAACAGGCACTCTCTGCTCAGGGGGACCCATCTCTCTCCTCTCTGTCCCGCGAACATCACATGCTGGTCTTCTTCCAGGCTCCTGCTGGCCTTTCCTATCTTGTATACTCTTCCTCCCTCTACCCTGCCCGTGTCCTATCCACCATATATCCAAATCCTGCACATTTTTCAAGGCCCACCTCTGTCACCTCTGCAGCTCCCATGGGTCCTGCCTTCCTCTGAGCTTCTCTAGAGCAGTTAAGGTGAGCAACTTGTCTCAGGATTTTACCGGTTTTAAAACATAAAGTCCTGCATCTCAGGAACTTTCTCCGTGCTGGGGCAACCGAGCCGGTCGGTCACCATAAGCGAGCTGGTTGGCAAACTTTAAAGGGTCAGATGGTGAATATTTTAGTCTTCATTGTCTCTGTTGGAGAGACCAATGGTCTCTGTTGCAACTACTTGGCTCTGTCATTGCAGCGTGAAAGAAGCCATAGACAATATGTAACAAATGGGCATGGCTGTGTTCCAACAAAACTTTATTTACAAAAACAGGCAGTGGGCTGTTTGGTCCACATGTCATAGTTTTCTGACTCTTGCTCCAGAGCTTAACATTTGTACTGCACAATTTAATCCTACATCATGCTGTCCTCTTATGTTGTTTCATGTGGATTAGTCTTGTCTCCTCGATTGGAATGTAAGGGAAGTTTAATATCTTAACATCATGCTTTGTCAATTTACAGCTGTGTGAACTTGGGTAAAGTACTTAACTTCTCTGGCCTCGGTTTCCTCATCTGTCACATGGGGCTAATGATGGTACTGACTCTATAGGTATGTGTAAAGATTAAGTGAGTTAATCTCTGCACAGTGTCTGACACATAGAGAGTGCTCAATAAATGTTAGCTGCTATCATCATCACCAGCACCCTCATCATCATCCCATGGTTCTTCTTCGGTAGTTAGCACAGTTCTGGTTACAGGAAAGTCTCAATAAATAGAATCATAAACACAGATGATGTTGAAGTGGTAAGGGACCTTAAAGAATGTTTAATTCAACACTGTCATTTCAGCGACAAACATTTTGGAGTTACCCCTTTGTTAAGGAGGGCCGGATGCTATCAATCACACCTGACAGGGCCCTCCCTCAGATGTTGCCCACCCTCATTCCCATGGTTACCTGTCAGCCCCTGCGTGCCCTGAGGCCAAATCCCAGCTTCCAAGTTATGGGCAGTCTGTCCATGGAGAAGCCCAGCTTTTGTCTCATTTTCCATCTCTTGGTCTATCCTTGGGACAGTGTGCACCCACTAGGGCCGTGCAAGTGAGGCTCAGGAAAGGACCAGCCTGAGGCTGTGGCTGGAAGGTCCAAAACAGGTGGAATCAGGTGCAAGGAGGACACTGGGGACAGTGGTCAGAAATAAGGTCGTGAGTGCACAGGTGTCCTGGGCTTGCCTCCAGTTGGGGCCTGGCGTGTGCTGTGTGGTAGACACTTGGCTCAAGCAGGACATGCAGTGCCCTGAACTATACCCTGCGCTTAGGGTGGGAGGGAAGAAGGGGAAACCCCATGGGAGGTGCTGGTCCAGTAACCCCCTGGTCAGGGATGTGCCTCCTGGTTCTTCCTCAGGCACATCTCATCAGGGTACTTCTTCCATCTTGGTGCTGGCTTAGCTTTGATCTGGGAAAATGAAAGGCCAGGCTGCTCGGTCCCCTGTTGCCATCTTTTGCAGCAGGACTGAGACTTCACGATCCCGCTGGCTCCAGCGCACTCCATTTCCCAGTAATTAAACAAGGAGAGATCAAAGCCGACAAGTCTCCGCCATCTCTCAGCACAGTAGATGAAAGGTAAATATTTCCAGCGACTGTTTTTTCCTCATTAAAAGTGAGATGTGAAATGTCTTCTCCTTACTTTGAAGACTAGTGAGAAGTTCAAGGTCACTCCAGATAAGGTATCTGGTCTCACTACCTTTATTCTTCCACACCAATTTTTATCTGACATAAACGGGGCTAACTTGAGGGAGTTGCAGAGGCTAAATCATATTAAATAAGTCAGAAGACAAAGGAAAGTAAAGAAAGACACCAAAATGGTCACTGGTCAGTGCTGTGGAAACCTACACCTCATGTATGTCACGCTGAACAGAATCTTCTCTTTGCTGGGCAGGTCTAAGGGCTTCTGGGGCCAGTATCTAAAATGAGTTCTGGAGACCCACATGCAGCATATCAGGCAGATGGCCCGATGTTCTCTTGGCTGGGCTCCTGAAAAGGCTGTTTGAGATCTGCTATTTTCTTTGTAAGGGGTGGCTCACCAAAGAACCCATCCCTAAGGCTGTGAACATGGGGGAGCTGGTCTACCCAGCCTGGTCTACAAATCCCTGCTGGGTGTTGTCATCAGGCTCTTTTCAGTGCAAAGAGCAGACTTCACTCAAACGAGCTCAGGTGAAGGGCAGGTGGTTACTGTCAAGATACCACAGGACTCGTGGGAATGTGCGAACAGGTGGGAATCCGAGAACAGGAAATCCAGTACAGCTCACAGAGCGCACAGAGCCATTGGGCAGTAAGGAAGACAGCCTCTCTGCTGCCCCTTCTTTCCTCTCTCCTCTGACTGCCCTCCTTGGCTTTTATATCGTTGCTGCTTCCTCCTATTTCCACCCATTCACCAGCGCCAATGGCTACTCTGAATGCAGGTCTCCCTCATGTCGTCTCTGCCCATTGCTCAGGGCTTACCTCTTCAGTCCCGTTTCCCAGTTCCACGTTCCAGAGAGAGATATCTGATTGACCCAGGCCATCTTCTTGAGCCCTGCTACTGAAATCATAGGTTTCCGGCCAGCCTGTGGGTCTTCCAGGGCACCCACCTTGATCCAGCTAGCCTTAAGGGTGGTGCCCCTCCTCAGAGCCACGTGATGAAGAAAATGGCAGCTCCCTCCTCAGCAGCAAATGTGGGTAGCAAAATTCCCCTCCTGAGGGGCTCTGGTTGTGTTAGGCTGCTGTGGGCATTGTGAGCGCTGTAGGAGCAGGGCATGGGAGGCAGAGTGCTTGGGTTGTACTTTTGGCTGGCTTTTTATCAACTGATTTCTTTTTTTTTTCAGATGTAATTCATGTACCAAAATATTCACCCTTTTAAAGTGCACAAATTAGGGTTTTTAATATATGCACAAGGTTTGCAATCATTACCACTACCTAATTCCAGAACATTTTCATCACCCCTAAAATAACTCTGTACCCATTAGCAGTAGCTTCCCATTCCTCTTCCTCCTAGCCCTGGGCAACCACTGGTCTATCTTCTGTCGCTGTGGATTTGTCCTCTCTGGACATTTCATACACATGGAGTCAGATAATGTGTGGTCTTTTGTGTTTGTCCTCTTTCACTTAGCATAACGTTTTCAAGGTTCATCTATATTGTAGCATGATTCAGGGCTTCATTTCTTTTATGCCTGAATAATATCTCATTTTATGGATATACCACATTTTACTCTTCCATTCATTAGTTGATAGACATCTGTGTTCTTTCTACTTTCTTAGCTATTATGAATAACGCTGCTCTCAATATTTGTGTACAAGTTGTTACGTGAACACACGCTTTCGATTTTCTTGAGTATATACCTAGGAGTGGAATTGCTGAGTTATATGGTAATCCTATATCTAACTTTTTGAGGAACTGCCAGACTGTTTGCCAAAGTGGCTGTACGTTTTACATTCCCATCAGCAATGTGTGGGGGTTCTGATTTTTCCACATCCTCACCAACATTTATCATCTGTCTTTCTGATTATAGCCATCCCAGTGGGTGTAAAGTGGTGTTTCATTGTGGTTTTGATTTGCATTTCCCCAATGACTAATGATCTGAGTGTCTTTTCATCTGCTTATTGGCGACTTGGAGAAATTTCTGTTCACATTCTTGCCCATTTTTAAAAATTGGGTCATCCTTTATTGTGGACTTACTAGCTGTTTGACATTGGGCTAGTTGCTCAATCTCTCTGGGACTGAACTTTCTCATCTTAACAGTAGGAGTACCTACCTCACAAGGGTGTTGGGGGGCATTACATAAAGTAGTGCATGTCAGTGCCTAACACAGTGCCTGATTGCTAGAAAAAACCCAACTTATTATTATTGTGTCATCATGAAAACTAGCCTAATTTCTCAATAGCATAATCCCCCTTCCACCAAAGAAACTTTTTTGGGGGAGAGGGAGGGGACTTATGGCGAACATTTTGATAAACAGCGTAGCAGCCTAGCATCTGGATGGAGGGCGAGGACCCTTATCCCCACCCAGGAACAAACTTCACTTACAATGGATCCTCGATGCCTTTTTTGCTTAATAGGGTTTCAGGCAAAAGGCCAGAGCTGAGGACAGTAGAAGAATTTGGGAAGTAACAAAAGGAAATAAGCTGGCCAGTGCCTGGGAAGGACATTTGCAGAGAAGAGAGAATTTTAAAAGGTGATGTTGATGAAGCTTTACCTTGTGCTGTATGATATAAAATGCCTTCCTTGTCCTCCCACCAAAGGGCTAGTAAAATATGTATCTCACTAAGCATTGTAGAATTGGATCTTCTTTGAGAATGCCATGAAATGCTTCTGGTTGGAGCGGGTGAGGAATGAATGGAATCAGTCACACCTGCAATTGCGCTATGATTAGTCTAAGATGCGAGTCCACAAAGTGCAGAAGGTCAGGTCCCTTTCCTAGCTGCTCATGGGGCTGTTTGATGTGGGACAGGCTGGCCTGGTTTCCTCCATGATTCAGAGTGGGTATGTTCAGGGCAAAGACCTCCTAGCCCTGCTGTCTGTGGTGCTCGGGAGTCTGGCTTCCACTTTGACTGAGATGAGCATGGAGATTATACGTCTGTTGCACCTGTGTCACTTCTTGTTGGCTGGAGCATAAATCCACTTGAGGCTGGGGCTGAAGCTGGTGCAGCTCCCTTGAGAGTGCTCTGAAAACATCATTACCTGGGGCCACAGAAGGGGATTCCAGTCTTTTCAGGCTTCAGCAGGGAGAAGACTCATTTTGGCTGGGTACCACCTGGAAGATGTCTACCATCTATGGTTCCTGAAGCAAGAAAGGAGATGGAATAAAGAGAGCTAGGAAAGATGAGAGGCTGGGAAGATTGAGAAGATTAATAAATCATTATTAATTACTTTTAGGGATGATAATTCTCTTATGTATATGGTTTTTACAAGTGGAGCCCATATCTGATTCTTCCTTATCTTAGATGCATACAGAAAATTTATAGTGATACTGCTGTCAAGCCCTGTAGAGTGTTGGCCACTGGAAGACCTCAGGGCCTGGGCTTCAGTGGGGGTGATGGTGGAATGGAGATTATTGGGATGGTCCAGAGAAGATGGGAAGGCCTGGTCCATAGCAGGGCCAAGTGAGGAGGAGGAGAGGATGTGGGGTGGAGCTGGTTAAACTGTGAGTCCCTTTGGGACAGGGGCCAGGTCTTCTCTAGCAATGATGTTTCCTGAACAAGGTCTGGGGCATACGGAAGGGGCCGGCTCGATCCTCAGTGATCATCCCCAAGTCACCTTTCTTCCAAGAGGTCCCTCCCTCTTCTTGGATGCACAGGAAGATAGAGCAGCTGCGTAGTTTGGAAATCCTGGAATCAACTGGTCAAGACAGCAGAAAAGGTCATGACCCTCAGCTGACCTTGGTCAAGGACCTGACATCTGGGCCCACTCTATGAGGCTCCAGCACCATCAAGACACAGAGTGAGCATCTGCCTAACAGGACAGAGGCGTGGTAGCCTTGAATGTCCTGAGTTAGAATCAATGGGAAAGGGAGGGAGAGGTCTCTTTTTTTCCTTCTTTGGAGTAGGGAAATAGTATTTCCTGGATGTCTAAACGTTTGTTAAGGCCTCTGGTTCTCTTAGACCCACCCACAAAAGCCTGGGGTGGTGGATGATCCAGAACCTGGTTTTTGTTTTTTTGGGTTTTTGTTTTTTTTTTTATTTTGGTGAGGAATATTGGCCCTGAGCTAACATCTGTTTTCAATATTCCTCTTTTTACTCGAGGAAGATTGTCCCTGAGCTATCATCTGTGCCAATCCTCCTCTATTTTTTTTCTTCTTTCTTACTTGAGCCCCTCTCATCTCCCCCACCCACCGTAAAGTCTCCTCCTCTATTTTGTATGTGGGATGCCGCCACAGCATGGCTTGATGAGTGGTATAGGTCCATGCCTGGGATCCGAACCTACAAACCCTGTGCTGCCAAAGTGGAGGAGCGTGAAGTTAACCACTGTGCTACCAGGCTGGCCCCCAGAATCTGTATTTTTAACAGGCAAATCTGCCCTTGTTACATTTCCTCCAAAGTTTGAGTGCTACTGGTTTGGGGAAAATTCGCTAAGAAAAAGGAAGGGGCTGTATATTTAAGCCCAAATACACTAGGATTTAAATGACTTTGAATAGAAGAAGCCATTGGGTTCTCTCTTCCCGTGGGAAATTGCCAGGAAATTTAAATATCTAGAAAATGTCCTTCCAGGTTTTGAAAGAAATTGTTACCTTTTTGTAAGTATTAAGCCACCTGATTTCTGTAGAGCTTACCAGCCTGTGCATGTAGAAGAGTCATGTCACAAGTAGTCATCCCAATTAACTGGATTCTACCCCAGCTATACACACAGAATCTTAGTCCCCTTACACCACCACCCAAGCAATTTAGGAAGTTCCCATGAAGTAACTTAAACTTGCCGAGGATCAAGCACTCTCCCACCAGGTGGCGCCATGGGCTACCCAAGGTTCTGCTAGGCATCTGCCATCTTGGACCAGGCATCTCCTGGGTACCCCAGGGTCCGCCAGGCACCCTCACCCCCACTGAAGCCCAGGCCCTGAGGTCTTCCAGTGGCCAATGCTATTTAGGGTTCAATTGCAGAGTCTATTTCAGTATGCATGTGCGATAAGGATGCATCAATTAAGGACTCTTATTTGTAAAAAAACAAGTCTATAATAGTATTATCATCCCTAAAAGTAATTAATAATCATTTCTTAATATCATCAAATATTAAGTTAGCATTCAAATTTCCAGTTGTCTCATAGATGTCATAATTTTAAAACAGTTTATCTTACATCATACACAAAAATTAACTCAAAATGGATTAAAAACTTGAGTGTAAGACCTGCAACCACAAAACTTCTAGAAGAAAACATAAGCTGTACACTCTTCGACGTTGGTCTTAGCAGCATCTTTTCAAATACCACGTCTCACCGGACAAGGGAGACAAAAGAGAAAAATAAACAAATGGGACTACATCAAACTAAAAATCTTCTGCGCAGCAAAGGAAACCATCAACAAAATGAAAAGACAACCTAACAATTGGAAGAAGATATTTGGGAACCATATATCTGATAAGGGGTTAATACCCAAAATATATAAAGAACCTATACATCTTAACAATAAGTAACAAACAACTCAATTTAAAAAAATGGGCAAAAGATCTGAACAGACATTTTTCCAAAGAAGATATACAGATGGCCAACAGGCACATGAAAAGATGTTCAACATCCTAATTATTAGGGAAATGCAAATCAAACTACAGTAAGATATCACCTCATGCCCGTGAGAATGGTGACAATTAACAAGACAAGAAATACCAAGTGTTGGAGAGGATGTGGGGAAAAGGGAACTCTCATTACACTGCTGGTGGGAATCTAAACTGGTGCAGCCACTATGGAAAACAGTATGAAGATTCCTCAAAAAATTAAGAATAGAACTGCCACATGATCCAGCTATTCCACTGCTGGGTATTTACCCAAAGAATACAAAAACACAAATTTGAAAAGATATTGCACCCTTGTGTTCATTGCAGCATTATTCACAATAGTCAAGACTAAAAAACAACATAAGTGTCTGTCAATGGATGAACGGATAAAGAAGATGTGGTGTATAAATATATATATATATATATATATATATATATATATATATGCAATGCAATACTACTCAGCTATAAAAAAAAGATGAAATCTTGCCACTTTGAAAACATAGGTGGACCCCATGGATATTATGCTAAGCAAAGGTAAGTCAGATGGAGAAAGTCAAATACTGTACAATTTCACTCATAAGTAGAAGATTAAAAACAACAACAATAAAAACAACAACAACAGACAAACACATAGATATGGGGATTAGATTGGTAATTACCAGAGGGGAGATGGGGAGGGAGGAAGGTGAAAGGGGTGACTGGGCACATTTGTGTGGTGATGGATGGTAATTAGTCTTTGGGTGGTGAACACGATGTAGTCTACATAGAAGTCGAAATATAATGGTGTGCACCTGAAATTTATATAATATTATAAACCAATGTTACCTCAATAAAAAAAGTCAAAAAATAAAAATAAATAGAAGTTTGTTTATTGGAATCAAGATCCACAAAAAATCCAACATTGTGATTAGTTGACTTTTCTTTTGTTTCTTATATTCTATTGTTTCCCCCTCCACCTCCTTTTTCCCTCTTGCAATTCAGTGGTGCAAGAAACAAGGCTGTTTGCCCTGTGGAGCTTCCTCAGTCTGGGTTTTGCTGATTGCATCCCCTTGGTGTCCTTTAACAGCTTCTCTGCTGTATTTTCTATAAATTGGTAGTTTAATCTAGAAGCTTGATCAGATTCAAGGTTCCTTTTCTTTTTGTGAGGAAGATTGTCTCTGAGCTAACATTGGTGCCAATCTTCCTCTACTTTATGTGGCATCCTGCCACGGCGTGGCCTCATGAGTGGTGCTATGCCTGCGCCCGGGTTCTGAACCTGCAAACCCTGGGCTGCCAAAGCAGAGCATGCAAACTTAACTGCTACAGTACTGGGCTGGCCCCTCAAGTTCATTTTTTTTTGGTCAATGCTGCTTCATAGGTGGTGGTGTGTTCTCCCAGAGGCACATAATTTCTGGTTCTCTGTCTCTGTGTGTCTCTGTGTCTCTGTCTCTGTCTCTCTCTGATATAGCAGCCACTGAAGATCAATGATTAAGTCTGTTAATTTATTAGGGATTGCAAAATGTGACATTCTAATCCTATCATTGTTCTTTATTTATTAGCTGGGATACTTCTGTAATGAGCAGCTTCCCTCTATTAACTCGTTGGTTCCCCAGTGACATAGTCTTTTTTGGAAAGACATGTTAAATGCTTGGTTCCTTTGCTTTAAATTTTCTTTTGAGGTCATAATAGTTTATAACATTGTGAAATTTCAGTTGTATGTTATGATTTGTCAATCACTATATAAATGTGCCCCTTCACCCCTTGTGCCCACCCCCCAACCCCCTACCCGGGGTAACCACTAATCTGTTCTCTTTGTCCGTGTATTTGTTTATCTTTCACAAATGACTGAAATTATATGGTATTTGTCTTTCTCTGTCTGGCTTATTTCACTTAATACAATACCCTCAAGGTCCATATGTATATACCATATCTTCTTTATCCAATCATCAGTCGATGGGCACTTGGGTTGTTTCCACATCTTGTCTATTGTGAATAATGCTGCAATGAACATAGGGGTGCATTAGTCTCTTTGTATTGTTTATTTCAAGTTCTTTGGATAAATACCCAGTAGTGGGATAGCTGGGTCATATGGTATTTCTATTTTTAATTTTTTGAGAAAATTTCCATAGCGGCTGCACCAGTTTGCATTCCCACCAGCAGTGTATGAGGGTTCTCTTTTCACCACACGCTCTCCAAAATTTGTTATTTTTTGTCTTGGTGATTATAGCCATTTGAATGGGCATAAGGTGATATCTAAGTGTAGTTTTGATTTGCATTTCCCCGATGATTAGTGATGTTGAACATCTTTTCATGTGCCTATTTGCCATCTGTATATCTTCTTTGGAAAAATATATGTTCATATTCTCTGCCCACTTTTTGATTGGATTGTTTGTTTTTTTTGTAGTTCATTTGCATAAGTTCCTTATATATTATGGAGATTAACCCCTTGTCAGACATATGATTTGCGAATATTTTCTCCCAGTTGGTGGGTTGTCTTTTCGTTTTGATCCCAGTTTCCTTTGCCTTCCAAAAGCTCTTTAATCTGATGAAGTCCCACTTGTTTATTTTTTCTACTGTTTCCCTTGTCCGAGTAGACATGGTGTCCGAAAAGATCCTTTTAAGACTAATGTCAAAGAGTGTACTGCCTATATTTTCTTGTAGAAGTTTTATGGTTTCAGGTGCAAGTCCTTGATACATTTTGAGTCTATTTTTGTGTATGTGAAAGAAAATGGTCTACTTTCATTCTTTTGCATGTGGCTGTCTAGTTTTCCCAACACTATTTATTGAAGAGGCTTTCCTCTTTCCATTGTATGTTCTTGGCTCCTTTGTCAAAGATTAGCTATCTGTTCTTTGCTTTAATTTCATTAGTTTTCAAAATAATGAGTGGGTTCTTCATCATCCTCCAATAATAACCAGTTAGTTTGTTTTAGTACCAGTGTGGACCACAGGGATTTAAGTATATTTGGTGCATGGGGGTTTTTGTCATTATTGATGCTCAGATTTTCCCAACTTTAGCCAGTGGCAGCTTCCTCCACACTGGCCCCTGAGACCTTTGTCATGACCCTGAGTCTTGGACAGCGTCCTGGCTAGTCTCATCTTACGTATTTCCTGTGCCTGTCCTGGAACCAATCATGTCTCCAGGTAGGCCTGGTTCCTTTCAGCAGGAAATGGTATTTCAGGAGAACCATCTGGGTGGGAGGATGCTTATTTCTCCTGGGTTGGTGATTGTTTCTAGACCTTTTCAGTGAATTAATCTCGGAACTAGTTCTTTTCTTTTGTTAAAGATAAAATGCATTATGAGTACTTACTGATACTTCCTATTCAAATTTGCCTACAGGATTTTTACCAGATTTCTTCTTACATATGTGTCTTCTTTCTCCCAGGCCAAAGATCTGAGAATGAGAGAATTAGAAAGTTGCAAAATCATTCATTTTCTTTATCCCACAATACACTCAGTAAGTCACATAACTTACACAGGTCTCGTGGACTAGGTGCCGGCTGCGTGGCTTTGGAACCTGACTCTTAATGAGCACCCGCTAAGCTATCTTTCTCTTACCAACTCTGCTCTCTGAAATTCCGTCATGAATCCACGGGGCCAGCTCAGGGACCAGCCAGAGCAAACCACAAATTCCACACCGAAATCAGAGTCTCTCTCCCTGCCCACAGATTTGTCGACTGGGCCAACACTTCTGTGTAGGCTCCCTTTCCCATGGAATGGGTTCTCTCCAGACATGACTGGACCATCATGCAGATACAGCGCTAGGGGAACCCCCCTCTAGGTTTCCCAGATGTGCCAATGCAGGTCTGCTCTCGCCCATTTCTGAGTGGGACTCTAGTTGCTTTTGTACGCCCAATCCCCATTTTCCCTTTTTTCTTGTTCAAGGCCGGGGCCATCCAGTTCCCCATCTCGACTCAAAGGTTGCTTGGGTTTGATGTGAGGGCTGAGGCATGGGAGTATGTCAGGATACCGAGGATCCTATCACGGTGGTGTAATGAAAAGAGCACAGGATTCAGAGTTGGCTGACTTGATATCCAGCCCTTGCTGTGCCTTGATAACCTCCCTGAGCCTCAACTTTCTCAACTGTAAAATCGGATTCTCATAGGTACAAGGTGGGGTGATGATAAAACCTCCCCACCCGGTGATTGTGAGGATTAAATGGGATTGTACATAGCGATAGGGCTGTGACTTGAATTTGTTGACCAATCATTTTCCTAAAGGGCCCTTCTGCACCCTGGGGTGCAGAAGGGATGGCTAGGGAGGGGTTTGGGTCCCAAACATCATTTGTTGCTAGTGGCAAATCAGGACCAGAGCATCTGGCTTGCCAAGGCTGTCAGGGAATTTATTTTGCCTCTAACTGCCTCGGTACCCCAGCAGCATGCGTGGTCCCCCTGCGCAGTGGGTGTGCTGAGATAATTGCTCAAGTACTTTGTTAAAAGAGAAAAGCTCCCCACATTTCCATTAACTCCCTGTGTGGGGCAGTTCCAGCCCACTGCTCCAGGTACCACTTACAGTTTAATTTCTCCATCATGATTGACTGAAATACCTGAGACTCGCTTCTACTCCTCTCCGTGAACTACTGTGTTCATGAACGGCAAAGATTCATCAGCTGGCTCTTCACCGGTCCTTTCTTATAATCATCTCCTCCTCTTCAACTGATAGAGCCATCAATGTGCTTCACTTTGAATTTCAAATATCCCGAGAAGTGCTTTCATCCACAGTGGGGACTGATGAGTTAATTTCTCAGAGATAAACTGAGCACACAGGAGCTGTTATAATTCCCTGCCCCCGATGCCAACATCACAAAGAATAGCACAGTAGCACATAAATCTACTACTTGCATATGTTTACTTAATCACATTGGAATTCTCTTTGAACTTGACCCCAGGGGATAGAGATTACAGAACTGGCTGGTAGCTAAAATAATCCGCCGAAAAGGAATTCAGTGTCACATGAAAACTTCAGAATAAAATGCAGAAGGGGCTGTTTGTGAAAAGCACAGAACCAATGTGACTTCTACAACGTTCCATTCTGACCACAGGCTTACCTCCTCAGGCTCCCCACTTAGGCTGTGGGTTGCAAACTGGCTGGGAGGATATGATTTTCTTTGAAAAGGAATGTGTGCCTCTACATTGACTTTCCAAGAGGTATGCCAATCAAGTGTCTGCTCTCTGGGAAGTGCATGGTCAGTGGGGCGCTGGGCCAGGCACGTGAGTGCAGGTGATGGAGTGGATAGTACTGACTGTGTTCAGGTCCAAGGGGTGAGTGCAAATCTGGGAATCAAAGAGGTTAAGCTGGCCAAGCCCAAGGACAAGCAAGGAGGAGCAAGAGGGTAGTGAATGATGGATCTGAGACTAACACTGCCCACAGGGCCCAGACATCTAGCTCATTGCTGTGGAGAGTTGTTGCCTGATATGTGAATGGATTAATGCACAAGTTGGCAAACTATGGCCTGTGAGCCAAATCTAACCCGATCCGATACCTGTTTTTGTTTGACTTTCGAGCTAAAAATGCTTTTTTATATTTTTAAATGGTTAGAAAAAAATCAAAAGAAGAAAAATATTTTGTGACATAAAACATGAAATTCGTATTTCAGTGTCTATAAATAAAGTTTTATCAGAACACAGCCACTCTCACTCATTCACATAATGTCTAAGGTGCTTTTGTGCTGTCGTGGCAGAGTTAAGCTGCTGCGACAGGCTGTGTGGACCGCATTGCCTAAAATATTTACTATTTTGCCCTTTACCGAAAGAGTTTGCTGATCTGTGCCCTAGCGTCATTTAGAAGCACAGGTTTGAGACACTTTGGGTTCTGGATGAAATTATGGCCAAGTGATATGAGCCATGAACTAGCTGGTCGCAGTGTGGGCCAGTTTCCTAATCTGTGAAATGGGTATATTAACATCACCCATCTCGTAGGTGACTGCCCCCTAAGAACCGGCCGACGGAAGCCCGTGTCTATTTCAAGGTATTTGCATGGCTGGGAGGAGCCACAGCAGTTGGCTGGAGAATGTTTTCAGACCTAGGTCAGCATCTGAACCTCTTGTCCTCCCACTGAGCTCGGTTGTCCTGAGGCGTCATGGTTTGTGGACACCATTCTCTGCCCCTCCAGGCAGGGAGCTCTCTAAGTCCAGGCTCAGGGGCACACTTTGGTCTCCCCACCAATGCCCTAGGCTAAGGCCACACGTGGTTCCACGTGGCTGGAGGCAGGAGGTGTGCTGCTTCCTAGTTGGGGGCACTCAGGCAAACCATTCTCAGTGCCTCCCCCCAGCCCCATCCAAGACCTCAGTTTCTTCATCTCTAGTACATGGCTGGTCCTCCTCATCCCATAAGGATGTTGTGGGGTCCAGAGAGACCCTAGTCACAAAAGCACTCTGTAAACAGAGAACACTGTGCAGGTGGAGATGGGGCTCTTAGATGCTCTGTAAACGTGTTCCAATTGGTCCAGAACCTGGGGATGTGCATTCAGCTGACACTCTGGCTACTGGGTCTTATACTTTCCAAGCCATTTCCCAAGGCTCTTGACCTCCCCACCCAATAAAGTGACACAGATGCTGGGCCAAGGTTGACCAGCACTGAAAATCCCACATCCTGGGAAATCCCTCAGTCCTGGATGAACCAGACGGTTGGTCACCCTGGTTGGGCCTGAGCCAGGAACTGAGCCTTCGCTAGCTGGCACAAGGCGGGTCAGCTGATTGCGAGGGAAGGACCTGGAAGGGTGGTGAATTAAGGGAGTGGGCTTTTGGCAGCCTGTCAAGGCCCCTTTCTTCCTGGCCAGGACCCCCAGCCTCACTCTCAGCACCCTCTTCTTCTGGGCCCTCTCTGAGTAGACATGGAGCCTAACCTATGCCTACATTTAGAATTGGTCCACTTTTCTCCATTTTCCCCTCCCTCCAAGTCTGAGCCACCATTGCTTCTCACCCAGAGGCAGCTTCTGATCTAGTCCACCTGGTTCCACTCTGGCTCTCATCAAATGCACCCTCCACACAGTCTCCACAACAACACATCGATTGCCTCAAAGTGCCAATATCATCATGTAGCCTATGCTTAAGTTTTTTAACAGCTACCCTAGTCGTCTTAGGACATAGACCCAACTCCTTGCCTGGCCTACCGGGGCGGCCCTTGGTCCCTCCTCCTCTGCAGTCTTAGCTGTTGCCCCGCCCCCTTGCTCACTCTGCCCACCTTCCTGCCTTGGACCTTCATACGCCAGCTCTGTCTGATTCTTGGAAGGCTCTTCTCCCTGCTTAGCCTTGCCAACTCCACTCCTTTTGAGGCTCCAGCTCCAACATCATTTCCTCAAGGAAGCTTTCCTTAGCCTCCCTAGTGGGACTGGTTTTACCTGTACTTCTTCATAGCACCTAACGCAATTGTAATTCTGATTTGTGTGCGTGCCTCTGTGTGTAATTACTTGTTGTCTGTCTCCTCTACAAGTCTGTAAGCTTCATGAGAACAAGGACCACATTTTTTTGTTCCCAGCTGCATTCCCAGCAACTGGCACAGTGTCCAAGACATAATAGCTGCTCAATAAATATTCTTTGGCTGACTAGATGAAAGAATGGTGGAATAGGTCACCAGATGCATAGATGGATGAAGGTTGAAAGGGGTGGATGGTGGATGGAAAGATAGATGGAATGGATGGATGGATAGAAGAATAAGTGGTTAGATAATGGCATGGATAGATGAAGTGGATGGTTCGATGGATGCATAGGTAGATAGGGGCCCCTGAGACCCTGTACTCCTTGTCCTTGGGTGGCCCCAGTAAAGAAGATTATTTCCTGTCCCAGCCTCATTTCATCTGCGCTCCTGTTTTTTTCTTTCTCATCAACAGTAATAACTACTAGCATTCCTGGCAAAGAGGACGTAAGTTTCCTCATTAGTGGGGAGAGGCTGCCCTGAGTGGTCCCCAGCCCCTCCCAGAGAATGAGTGCTCTCTGGGAAGATGGTTGCCTGCAAGGAGGCAGCAGAGTAGTTCCAGCAGTCCCCAGTGAAAATGGGGCCCAATGCCCTGACCTCCTTTCCACCAAATTCTACTACCTGTTAAAATCACTTGGATATCACCCAGGAATATGACGCTCAGTAGCCTCTGAGGCTCTGCGTTCTCCTTTCTTGGGCTAGGCCCTCTTTGGTCAGATTCTGCACTATGAGTGGCCACATGCTGGTGCTAGTGCTTTGACTCCAAAGACCCTGAGCTCTACTTATCCCTTAAAGCAGGAGTCAACAAACCTTTTTTGTACAGGACCAGATAGTAAATATTTTAGGCTTTACAGGCCTTGCTGTCTCTGTTGCAGCACACAAGCAGCCGTAGAGAATATTTAAATAAGTAAGTGTGATTGTGTTCCAATAAAACTTTACAAAAGCAGGTGGACTTGACCCACAGGCTATAGTTTGCCAACTCCTGCCTTAGAGTGGTAGCTCTTAAAGTGTGATCTTTGGACCAAAAGCATCAGCATCACCTGGGAACTTGTTAGCATTGCAAGTTCTTGGGCCCTACCCTAGACCTACTGAATCAGAAACAAATATTTTCTATATGCATCCCTACTTCCTTCTGGGGCTCCAATTACACATATATTAGGCTCCTGGAAGTTGTCCCAGAGCTCACTGGTGCTCTTTTAATTTTTTTAAAATCTGTTTTCCTCCCTCTCTGTTTTATTTTGGGTAATTTCTATTGCTATGTCTTCAGGTTCACTCATCTTTTCTTTCACAATGTCTGATCTTCCGCTAATCCCATCCAGTATTGCGTTTTATCTGAGACCTAATGTTTATCTCTAGAAGTTTAATTTCAGTCTTTTAAAAAAAAATATCTTCCATGTTTCTACATAACTTTTGAACATATGGAATACAATTATAATAATTGTTTTAATGACCTTGTATGCTAATTCTAACTCTGTGGAGTTCTGGGATGATTTTCAATTGATTGATTTTTTTCCTCACTACAGTCATGTTTTTCTGCTTTATTTCAAGTCTTCTTTGATTGGATGTCAGCTATTGTGATTTGACTTTGTTGGGTGCTGGATAGTTTTGAATTCTTGAGATTTTTTTTCTGGGTTGCATTTAAACTACACTTTCACACTTTTGAGTCTTGTTTTAAAATTTGGTAGGCAAGACCAAAGCAGTGCTGACTGGGGTTAATTATTCTCTGCTACTGAGGCAAGACCTTTCTGGATGCTCAAGGTCCGTGAAGTTTTCCAGTCTGGTTGGCAGGAACAGGTGCTATTCACGGCCCTCCTGGTTTTTCCATGACCGTGGGTCATGTCCTCATATGCGTGTGCTGATCAGTCTCTGCTAAATGCCCCAGGGCAACCCTCTGCTGGTCTCTGCAGTTCTCTCTGTGCAACTCTCTCCTCTCCAGCACTCTATCCTCCAACCTCTAGGCACATGGGTCTCCCCCAGCTCTCAGCTCCATCTCTTCAACTCAGAGTCCCCTGGGCTCCTTGGGTTTCCGTTTTCTGTACCACGTCTGGAAACTTTCTGAAGGCAGAAAGCTAGGGCAATTGTAGGTCTTATCTTGGCTGTTTCCTGTGTCTCAGGATCACTGTGTGTCATTATTTGGTGTCCAATGATATTGAAAACCATTACTCCATCTTGGATGAATGCACTTCTGTAAGCAAATGTTTCAATCTCTGATGTTCTGATTGGTCAAAAGCAGTAACTCAGACTTTATAAATTTTAGGACATTTGATTCCTCAGAAACTCCAATGAAACAGTTATTTTCATTTTACAGCTGAGGAAACCGAGGCTCAGAAGGTGAAGTGACTTTCTGCCTGACCCCCAAGCTCTCATATTTGCATCACTTGATGCTGCTTACACATCTGCAGCCCCGCTGCAATGTCTCCTCTTCAAACTGAAGCACACTCTGGAAGTGCGGTAGACGGAGTTAGAGCCTCCTCGCTAACCCAAGTGTGGTCCAGGGGCCAGGAGCATCGGCATCATGAGGAACTTGTTAGCGATGCAGAGGCTCAGCCACGTCCCAGACCTGCTGGACCAGAACCTGCACGTTAGCGAGACCTCAGGTGACATTTTGTGTGCATTACAGTTTGAGACACATTAAGTTAGAAAAGAGTTCCCAGGCCTTGATCTCCTGAGCCCAGTCCTGGCTTCCACAGAACTGAGCTGAAGTGAGAGGAGCTGGAAACTGGGTCCCACACCAGGGTGGGCCTGTAGGTCCCCACCTCTCTTCCGATGGCAGTTCACATGCCTGGCACAACCCACCCTGGACAAGCCTTCTGAGGAAGCCAGCTGGACCCAAACTTCGCCCTCTGGGAGTTCATCTGGAGCACGATTTTCCTGGAAGCTGTGACTCACTGAGCCTTCACCTACCTGCCAGGTGCTGGCCTGGCTGGAGGCCAGTGGACTGAGTTCCGGGAGACGGAGCCAGGAAGGCCTCTGGGGGCTGGGCGGGGGGAAGGGGCAGATGCCAATGGGGAGCGGCTGCGGCTGAGGTACCTTCCCTGCAGGACGGGCCCAGGCTGGCCGGGGGCCCCTGCAGATTGCCTGCTCCACTCCCCAGCCCTCCAGCTCAGCCACAGCCCAGAGGCAGGTCATAGAACATCTGGACAGGTCATCTCTACACTTACCTTCTGAGGCTTTGTCTGCATTTCAAAGAGAACATTTTGGAGAAAGCCTCCCAATTTGTGCTCAGTAGGATGGGGGCCTCTAAGCTGATGGTCCCACTGGACCAAAACCACAGGGGACGAGCAGGAGGGCTGTTATAGGGGCCATTTATTTATCGCTTATTTCCTCCGAGATCCATACCTTACACTTCACATAAATTGCCCCAGGAGGAGGATGACACCCGAAGGCCCGAAGGGCTGGGAGAGGCTAAACAGAGTTCTAGACTAGCCTCCTCTTCCCAGGCAAGCATGCTCTCTGCATAAAGAGAGCGCTCCAGGCACAAGCAGAATTTTTCTCCTAACCAGGAGAGTCTGCAACCCCTCTCTAGGCGTGGGGTTCCCAGACCCCTCTAACCAGGATCCGCACCTGCACAATATTGATGAACCGTACTGCAGCCAGGTGCCAAGGAAAAATGAGCTAGCACAGAAGTGAAGTCAGAGAGACCCAGCTTCCAATCCGGTGTTGGCTCCCATGTGTGTTAGCAGAGTGGCTTTCTGCAAGCTTAGAAGCTTTGCGCCTCAAATTCTTCATCTAGACAATGGAGTGTCAGTAAAGGGAGCGGATGTGTGGACCAAGTGTGGTGGTTAATTTTATGCGTCAACATGGCTGAGTCATGGGGTGCCCAGGTATTTGGCTAGCCTTTATTTCTGGGTGTGTCTGTGAGGGTGTTTCTGGATGAGATCAGCATTTAAACCGGTGGGCTCAGAAAGCAGATGGTCCTCCCCAGTGTGGGTGGGCCTCATCCAATCTGTCGAGGGCCTGAATAGAACAAAAGGCAGAAGACAGAGTTCGCTCTTTCTTCTAGCTGACTGTTGAGCTGGGCCACGGGTCTTCCCTGGCCCTGGGACTACGATTTACACCATCAGCTCTCATGGTTCCCACGCCTTCAGGCTCAGACTGAGTTACACCACCGGCTTGCCCGGGTCTACAGCTTACAGACACCAGGTCGTGGGACTTAGTTTCCATAATCATGGGAGCCAATTCCTGATAATTCCTCCATATGTGTAAATGATACATATGTATCTCCTATTAGTTCTGTTTCTCTGGAGAACCCTGATTAATAAACTAGGTATACAACAGGTACCCAATAAATAGCAATGTTTATTATTGCAGGATTAGAGAAAGATGTAAGGGCACAGCCATGACGGACAAAGTTGGGCGTCTTTCCCACTGTCCTATTACCATTAGCTCAGTGGCTCTCACACTTGACTCTATCGGTGTCACCTGGAGGGCTTGTGAAAACACAGGTTCCTGAGCCCTACCTGAAGAGTTTCTGATTCAGTAGGTCTGGGGTGGGCCTGGAGATTTTGCATTTCTAACAAGTTCCCAGGAGATGGTGGTCTGGCGACCTCACATCGAGAACTACCGGCTTAGTCCAACTTTGTTTCTCCCCAGGAATGAAAAGAAGGCAACCTGGTGGCACGGTGGAAACCCTGGGGAGCTCTTCAAGCTACATGGTTGCCCAGGCCTCACCCCAGACCAATCAGGTCCAGCTCTTTGCAGAGTGCAGCTCAGGGAGTGATTCCAAAGCTGCCCAGGGGTTGTCATGTGCATCCAGCATGGAGAACCAACCCGAATGCTTGAGTCAAAATTCCTCCTTAGGGGGATGCACAACCCTGGCTCTGATGTTTGGACCTTTAGGACCCTACGCCTTTGTACATGGCTTCCTCTGACTTTTTATTAAAAACAAACACAAACCTTCAGGTGAAGGCCCAATTCAGTGCGCACATCCTCCATAAGCCTGGCCGCCTTGCCTCTCCCCCCAGCAGAATGACTTACTCCTTCCTCTGTGTCCGCATCCTATATTGAGCTCCCTCTCTCAGCTCTTAGTGCGCTCTTACTTTTTCTTAAGAGTTAGTTGCTTGTGTATCTGTGTCCCCCTCTCACCAGGCTGTGAGCTCCCTGAGGGCGGGGGCTGGGTCTTAATTCACCTTTATGATTTCCCTGCAGAGCCAGCTCAGCACCCAGCTCAGACAGCCTCATCATCAGTTTTTGTCAAAAAGAAATAAAATTCAACAGAATGGTGGTCCTTTCCCATCTCTGGTCATAGATGTACACTGACATAAAGCAGAGTACTGTGGACGAATAGCTAAATAACCCAGGCTACAATACCACCTAAGTGAAATACGAATGCATGTCTCATTTATCTGGAGTTTTGCTTCAAATCCCTGCTTTTGTTGTCTGTATGAACCTCACTGTTAACCCAACCCTGCATCTTGTTAAAGTAACCGAAGCCACTTAGAAATAACTCCACTGTGATATTTAGCAAATTATTTTTAATCCGATGAGTGAACTCACATTAGTCCAGCTGTTCATGTCAAAGAGAAGGGAACAGAGTGAGGGTTGTTTCAGGTGCCTGCTGCGCTTGCGTCATCAAAGCAGCCTTGTTATCTTGCTTTTTTTTTTTTTACTGGTCGCACTGTTTCTGCTGGGGTAAGCTGTCACTGACTTGTCGCTGGTGGCAATAATAAAACTTGAAGAATGAGGAAGTATCCTAATTCACTTAGAAGGCCCTGACTAAACAAGTGAGGTGGTTTTCCAGATGAACAATGATCCTGGCCCCAGGCTCATTTTCCCAAGCCTCGTGCTAGACAGGCTGCCTGCACACCCACCCCTTTACTGCATTTTCTTTTTCTTCTGCACCACCCACTCCCAAGGCAGAGAGCATCAGCTGCCTTTTTCACTGGCCTGTTTTATTCACCTGCCCGTGGGAATGAGATCTTCCAGCAGAGGTCCTTCTGGAATCATAGCCTTCATAATTGCTGTCCCCTCAGCAGGAGACAGGCTTCCCCCAGGCATTTGCATGGCCATCTCCTCACCATTCAGGCCTCAGCTAAAATGTCACCTCCTCAGAGGAGCCCTCCCTGATCACCTGTCTGAAGCAACCTGCCCCCCGCCAGCAGGCCCCTCCACAGCCAGCCATGTGAGGGAGCCATTTCGGACACCAGCCAGGCCTTCAGATGGGCGCCGTCCTAGCCCACATCTGACTGCAGGGACATGGGACCCCAAGTGAGAACTGCCCAGCTGAGCCTAGTCAACTCACAGAGCAGTGAGAGACGTTGTAAGCTGTTGTTGCAAGCCATGGAGTGTGAGCTAATTTGATCCTCACGACAACCCGACGAGGACAGACATCGTTATCCTCTTTAGAAGGAAGGAAACAGAGCCACAGAGAGGCTATTTAGTCCCCATGGCTGTGCTATGAGGCATTAATAGCCTCATTTTACGTCGGGGAAACTGAGGTTCCGGGGGATTAGAAAATCTGCCTGGGAGTCCCTGCTGGTGGCGGTGGGGTTGGCGGAGGCCTGGGCTCCCAGCCTGCACCCTGGCTGCTGCTCTGCCCTCCCTGTCGAGCGTGGCTGCTTCCCAGCTGTGCTTCCGAGTTTCTTCCCAACGGGCCCTTTCCTGGGGGCTCCTCCTCTCAGGCAGGCACAGGGCGGGAATGCTTTGTAAGCTGTGCTAAGAACAGCGCTGGGCAGAAAGGAATTCCAGCAAAGAGCTAAACAAGCAAAAAACTAGAATAGAGTATTTGCAGAAAATATAGGAGAATATTTTCGTAATCTTGGACAGTGTCAGCCTTCCTGCCCAAGTCACAAAACCCAGAGGCTCCCAAGGAGAAGACTGGCATAACAAGAAGTCAGACTGACAAAAAGCACAGTACGTAGAGTGAAGCTGTCAAGTTTAGTTTCCACTAAACCAGAGGAAACTTTTTCTTCCTATCTGGCAAAGAATTAACACTCAAAATATTCAATGAGGAGAGTCAAAGTGCCCATTTAAAAAAAAATGGGTAAAGGATCTGGCTAAGACAATTCACAGAAGAGAAACTGTAATTGGCAATCAATCTACAAAAAGGCACTTGGCTGTCTTCCTCGTGGTCCGGGAAGGGCAGACTAAAACAAGGGCACTGTTAAAAACTCAGATGGACAATTTTTAAAAAATTGATGATATCAAGTGGTGTTGACAATGCAGGAGGACAGGCACTGTGAGACCTGGCTGGTATTTGTAATTGCAGGTTTATGTCCACAAAGTGCTTAGCATTTTTGTGGATGTGAAGCTTTCCCACTACCCTTCTAGACCGTGCTGTTCCGTATGGTAGCCACTCGTCACGTGTGGTTATTGAGCCCTTGATGTGTGGCTAGTCTGAACTGAGGTAAGGCTAAGTGCACAGCAGATTTTAGAGATAGTTTGAAAAAGAATGTAAAATATCTCATTAATAATTTTTAATATGGATAGGTGTAAATGATAATATTTTGGATATATACTACTATGTATACTATTAATAAATTTCACCTATTTCCTTTTACTTTTTTTGATGAACCTACTAGAAAATTTAAAATTACATGTGTAACGCGCATTTATTTCTGGTGGACAGTGCTGCTGTAGAATATGGCTGGGTTAACACTTTTTGTAGGTTGTACAGAGGTGTTTGGCTCAGCCTGGGCTCAGTTCTCTCCTATCCTTATTTAACAGGCCACACGACCGAAGGTTCCCATCTCCCCAGCCTGGGATAAGCGTGGATAGGAGGGGATGGAGGAGCTGGGGGCGACTTCCGTCTGTCAGCCTGGATATTGGGCGCCTCCCTGCCCCTCTGGGCCTCAGTTTTCCTCTTATACACGACATGGAGGAGTGAGGTCACCTCCAAGGCCTCTGCTGCCCCAAGGTAGGGAGGCTAAACGCTTTCTTGGCCCCCCATTACCATGGTGGGCATAGGTTGCTCCTGACAGCCACTGTCCCTGGCCTGACTCTCGAAGAGGCAGACAGACAGACTTCTGAGACTTAGAAGGAGGTGGCCTCACTCCTCAGTGGTCTCAGAGAGAGAGCTGCCAGGCAGAGCTGGACAAGGACGAGGTACAGGAAGCGAGGGCTCTGGCAGTCCGTCTCCCCCCCAAGCCCCCAAGACTCCGTGGGTCCCGTTTACCCGAGCACGTGGATAAAATGGGCTTGACCCTCAGAGGGGTGAGAATGTTCTGAGCCAGTGAGAAGACGGAAAACGGGGTCAGAGTGCTGGCACGGAGTCACCATGGCCAGATTTCTGCTCCCCCCTATCGCAGGGGGTTCCCCTACATAAATCGTTGTTTCTTCTTCCAGCCTGACGAACTTTGAGAGACTCAAACCTTTGGGGCGACCCACTGCCAATACCAAGACAGCCACATTCCCCATTGCATGAGTTAGCAATAGTATTCCAATCTCAGCAAATCTTCCCCCACCCCCTATTAAAAACTGTGGCGCAAACGCATCATCTCAGGTGTTTTGCTTTTCCTTTCATGCAGAAGCCCAGGGGAAGGTGGTGCATGGCTGGTACCAGGCTCCACAGTGATCAGGGACCCAGGCTCCTTCTGCCTTTCCGTTCCACCATTATTAGTGAGTGGCTTTCATCCTCAAGGTTGCCTCTGCTCCAAAATGAGTGTTGAAGCTCCAGCCATCTCATCTGCATTCCAGGCAGGGAAAAGAGGAAGAGGGAAGAGCAAAAATGTGCTCTCCAGCTTTCCGTTCTCCACAGAAATCATACCCAGCAATCTCTGCTTACATTTCATTGGCCAGAATTGAGTCACTGAGGTGCAGGGGTGCCTGGGAAATGTAGTTTTCCAGTTGGGCGCATTGCCACCTTCAAATAAAGTTCTGTTTCTAACGACCAACAGGAGAATGAATGTTGGCAGATGACTAGCAATTTCTGCCTCACTTAGCATGGCAGTCAAGGCCTCGAAAGAACTTTCACACCAGTGAGCTCCTTCCGTTCCTTCTTCCGGCACTGCAGGCCTGGCTCCAGGATGGGAGGACATGGAAAGTGGGCTGTTCAGCTGTTAGGCTTGTCTGCCCTGACTATGATAACCAAGCCCTGACCAAGCCAGAGCAGTCTGCCTCCCAGCTCGGCTTTTCTGCTGCTTCCAAGGCAGCGTCTGGAAACCCACGTGAAGGGCAGAGCTGCTAATGGGTCCTGTTCTGTTCCCCAGAGAGTAGGGAGTCAACTGGAGACACCCACCGAAAAGGCACTGCTGGCTTAGGGTGGCGGACTGGAGCCTACTGTCTGCACCCCTATATCCCCCCACTCTCTCTCTCACACCTACGTATATCCCCTGGCTCGCTCTCTAATGCACACACCTACATCCCCCAACAACCGCCCCCCAGCCCCCCTCACCCCTGCCCAATGAGGAAAGAATCCTCCTCTAGGGTCAATGTCTTTTCCCCTGGAGCAGGCTACCCGGGTGAGCAGGCTGACAATATGGGCAGGTCTTTGTAAGACCAGCTCAGAGAAGGGGTGCGGTGACGGCAGCCTGTGAGCCCAAGTCCCGCAGGCCCCCAGGGGATGCTGCGGGCGCCTTTGTTATTCATCCTTTCAGCTGGGCAACCTCACGTCAAACGTGGGGCTAAAGCTGTCTTCTTGACAGTGGTTTTTCATTTAATCCCCCAGAGCCGACAACATGTAATCAGTTTTCCTTAACAAGTGACCTCCTTTAACTTCGTTAGTTCATAATTGATTTGCTAGCATGTAACCAAGATAATTAACACTCCTGATTAGAGGCAGCCAAGAGAAGGAAGCTCTTTTTTTCATGGCCAAGGCAAATATTGACTAAAATTCGAGCTGTTTCCTAAGTTTCCTTACAATTTAATTCATGGAAGGTGGTGGTCAGTGATTTGCGGTTTTTAGTTAAAAAATTAAAATGGAGGCAAGATGAATGGGTCTGGCTACAGAACACTTTATGACTGACTCATATTTTGGATACATGTGCTTTTTTCCTTTTCCTCAAATACAAAGATATGAAGCAAGAGAATCAAGTGGCAACCGAATAGATTTAATGGAGACTTTGAACACCTGGAGAGACTTCCACTTGTCAGGAGCGGGTAGGGAGAGGGGAGAAAGACGCACTGGACCTAATAAGGATCCTAAGCATGAGCATCATCTTTTGAGTGGTCCTGTCTACTGTAGTTTACAAAGGTCTTTCACTTCCTTGTCTCATTGGGTTCCCACACAGCTCTGTGATGAGGACGGCAGGGAAGGACCGACTGACGGGGCGTTTCAGATGAGAGGTGGGACCGAGTTGAGGAAGTGGAGCCAAAGCCAGGAACTGCGCCCCCTGCAGACTGCACCCTGCACCTGTCTGTCTTTCCTGAAGGCTGATGCAAATATTGGGTGATTTAGGGCTTTTTGTATCTCTGCTTCCCGTGCAAGTATTATCAGTGAGGTAAGAAAGGGGCCCAGGCCACAGACTGTAAGGAGCCCTCACTCTCGGGCCCCTGCATTTTGTGCCCTTCCCGCCCTGCTTGTTTCACGCCCTGCACCAGCGCTTGCTGACCTCTGTTTCAAGCTTACTCCCTGCCAGGCGCTGTGCCACTCATTTTTATGCATCCTCATTTAATGCTCACAACCCCCACCGGTGACGTGAGTATTAGTGGGTCTCCATTTTTACCGACGAGGACGACAGGCCTTGGAGAGGGAGTAACTTGTCCAAAGTCACGAGGCTGGAAAAGAAGAGGCTGGTTGGGGTCCTGGCCATCTGGCTCCAGGGCTCTGCTTGTCCAGGTTTCCCAGGTAAAGAAACGCTTGGACCTGGACATCCCCTACTCACGCGCAGTTTGCTCAGCCAGCCCTCATGGGAGAGTCGTTGGAGAGGGGCTGGGGAAGGGAGAGAAGCCCAGTTCCGCGTGTGGCCTGGGAACATGGGCGAGATGTGTGTGAGTGAAGGTGGAGAGGGCAGCGGCCACAGGAAGGAAGCAAGGGATCTCATTGGGTCCCCTCAGGCGGGCAGGCCCTGCCGATAAAAACACGGCTGCTTTCACCACAGCCTCTTGCTGGCTCCCAACATCAAACACAAAATTCCCCCAGGGCATTCTGCTCCTCTCCCATCCTGGGATGAAGCCTCTCCTGGGGGATGGAGGATGCAGTGGGCGTGCTCAGCGGGGCTGGGGTTTGGGGTTCCGGTGGTGGCCAGCTCCAAACTTTGGAAGCCGATGGGAGGGCTGCTTTCTGGGAGTCCTTCTGGGAGTCCCCTCACCCCTAGGCCAAGGAGCATTTGTCTTTGGGGGAAGGAAAGCTGGGGGCAAGAGGTAGGCACTGCAGGGGTAGCAGAGATCCCCGGGGCCCTGGGAGGCGCTTTGAGGGAGCCAGCCCAGATTCCTGCCCGCAGGGAGGTCAGAACCAGAACAGCAGCTGATCTGATAGGCTGTGATCTATAATTTATACCCAGCTCCTTCTAGAAAGGACTGGCGGCTGCCTGCCAGGGGATTTGTAGCTGTAAGTTTTGCTTTGATGAAGCTAAGGGATTTCAGGTTGTCCCTCTGGTTGGGTGTTCCTGAATTAACACCATCTGCGAAGCTCTTGCCCACAGGTTAACCTCTTTATCCTCACGGCACTGCTGCAGAGCCCGAATGATTATGTGACAGATGGGGAAACTGAGGCTCAAAGGGTGAAGTGACTTGCCTAAGATCCCACTCCTGGGGAAGAGACGATTTAAGTCCAGGACTGTTCGTTTCGGGCAGCATTCAAGATTGTTGCCTGGGAAGCAGATGGTGATACCATTTAAAACCTCTGATTGAAATCCCCTTGGTGCCTATAGGCATTGTAGGCAGGACCCAGCTCTACAAGTTAGCCAGCTGGTTCTAGACACCCACTGGACTCTGGCTTCTATTTCCCTGTGATGATTTCCACGCAAAACATGGGTCTTGGCTGGTCCTGAACGGACTGTCTTTTGTTGAGTAAGGAGGGAGGGGCTGGGATCTGGCAATCTGTATACTTTGTACATGCAGACCCAGCCATGAGGCTATCTATTACCCTCCTCTCCAATTAGAGGGTTCCATTGTAGATGACGAGGTCCTTAAGAAGGTGGCTCTGAAGTCGGACTGCCTGGTTCCAATGTTGGCTCTGCCGTGGGGTGATGGGTTAGTCCTCGGGCTGCCGTAACAAAATCCCACAGGCTGAGTGGCTTAAACGCCAGAAGTTTATTCTCTCACAGTTCTGAGGCTAGAAGTGCAAGGTCAAGGTGTGGGCAGGTCTGCTTTCTTCTGAGGCCTCTCTCCATGGCTTGCAGATGGCCACCTTCTCACCATTTCCTCACATGGCCTCTCCTCGGTGTGCATCCCTGCTGTCTCTTCCTCTTCTTCTAAGCACATCAGTCACGCTGAATTAGGGCCCCATCCTTACGACCTCATTTAACTCTAGCTACCTCTTTAAAGGGCCTATCTCCTAACACGCTCACAGTAGGGGTTACGGATTCAACAGATGAATTCTGGAGGAATGTAATTTAGTCCATGAGAGGTGAACATAGGCAGGAGCCTCCCTAAGCCTCAGTTTCCTCATCTGTTACAGGGGCATAAAAAAAGTAATCATTCCATAGGATTGTTGAGGGAATTAAGCGAGATAACACACGTAGAACAATGCATGGCACTTAGCTCGTGCTCAGTGTGCTGGGTACCATCACCATCATCACTGCAGTATCTCCATCAGTCTAGAGGGAACTACCAGGACCCAGGACACTGCTGGTTTCAAGCCTCAGGTCCTGCTTGTCATTTATGGTTCAAGGTTGAGTCACGGAGGATCAGAGAGGCAAGGATCTTGACCCTTGACACCAAATGCTGATTTTACAAATGAGGAAACTGAGGCCAAGCTCATCTAGGGTCAGAATGCCAGTAACCTGTCCCCTGCCTGGTGTTCTCAAGGCTTTTTGAACCATTTCAGTGACCAGTAGGGGCCAGGAGAAGCTCCCACTTTCTGTTGGGGCAGCCCACGAAGTATCTGGACAATTCAGTTCATTTTTTCCCTTAATGTTTTAGGGACTGTTTCTCTCATGCGTAGTGCAGTGCCTGTCACATAATGAATGAATAAAGGCCATTAATTACCAAATTCTTGGGGACATGCCTCCCCAGCCCAGCCCCTCTCCATAAAGCCAGTGTTTCAGCTCCTGGTGTGATAACATCAAACCCTTCCAAGGACAGCAGAGCGTTACCTTTCCTCGTCCCATCCATGCACCTGTGTCTCCCTGGGAATTTGGATGGAAGTACTAATAATCCACCAGGCTCCTGTCAGAAGGGCATGATGACTCACTTGTTTTGACAGTATAATATCTCCAGTTAAAAATAATGCAGAAGCTGAAACCCCAAAATCCCAACAAGGCCTGGCAGCTCAGCTGGTTTCCAACTGAACGTCCGCTCCCGCCATCTTCCTTCCAGCAGAACCCCAAATGTGCTCAGGTATGGGTGCCGTGTCCTCGGTGGGGGTCCGCCTCCAGCTCAGCTCTCTCTCCTTTGCCAACGATCGTTTTAGGGCTGGGCCTGTGACCCAGTTCTGGCCGCTGGAACTTGAGGAAAGTCTTCTGGGGACTTGATTTAGATGAGAAGCACCCTCCCCCAGCTTGGGGTCATGGGATGTTGGTGCTTGGGGAAGCGATACCTGCAGCTGCCATCTTACAAGCGGGAAGGCGAGGTCAACACAATGGACTCTTGGAGGATGTGACCTGCGCCCTGTGAACCCAGCCTGGAACCTCCAACCTCCAGACTCCTCATTAGCCTCTATTGTTTGAGCCGGGTTTGCTCAGGTGTTACTTGCAGCCAAAGCCGTCCCAGCTGAAGCTAGGCTGGTGGTGAAGCCCTTGGCCAGATGCAGCTGAGGGAAAGCATCTGTTCCTACTCAAGGATGGAGGAGGTTTAAGGGCGCTGGATACAGTTCTCAGTCTTGATGTCTCACCATGTGACTAGTGGTCAGATGGTCCTCCTCCCGCACCTTGTGTGATGGGCCAGTGGGCACTGCCCTGAGGAACGGGGTGAGGCGTTCGGACCCCAGCCTCACTTGCGTTCATACCTCCTCAGCTTCAGATCAGGGCGCTCTGCGTTCCCGTGGCTGTTCCTTCACCACCATCTCCACAGCTCGTCCTATTTCTGGAATTAAATTTCACTTGCAGATCGAGTAAGCAGCTACTGAGGACCACACATGCGCCGGGCCGTATATGCCCCATGCTGGACCCCTCCGCGTAGAGCGTCTGATTTCCGAGTCTCCAAAGCAGGCATGGCGATCACTGCATTGCGCAGATGGGAAGGTGGGGCTGAGCGTGGCTGAGCGACTGGCTCCAAGGTCCTGCAGCCAGTTGTCTAACCTGCAGCCAGGCATCGAACCCAGGCCTCCTTCAGCTAGTCTTTCCCTATAAGATGGGGTGGGGTTGGTACCATAACGTAGTAGGTGAGGGTCCCAGCATGAGTGCAAGAGGATTCAGATGTGGCCGGGCTTGTGCACTGCAGCCCACCAGAAGTGGATTTGCCTGATGGACTGAGGAGAGAGGTCACCTAAGGCAGAGGGAGTCGGGAAGACAAGCTCTGCCTGGCACTGACCATGGCACGGCAGAGGGGGTTATGGGGGGCCACGGTGAAACTGAGCACAGCTTGGGGCCCCAGAAACCCATGGGGGGAGCTGCGTTGTGAGTGAGGACCATGAGATGTCAGGACGGCCACACTGCAGCTTGGGGGCCTGTGGGACCAAGGGGGGCCCTGAGTAGGGAGAGAGGTCTCAGCATGGCACGGGGCGGCAGGCCAGAGCTGGGGGGAGACTGACACACACTCAGGTGGGTCCTGTCCTCCAGGCGAGGTGTCGTGACAGAGGCAGGTGTGCACAGGGGCTGTGTGGGCCCCCTAACCCCCAGACCTTTGTGGCGCCCACATTTGAGGGTTCCATCTTGGAGGAGAGCGGTAGGTGGCCTCTCTTGCTGGCTTTCTTGCCCAGGAGATTGTGGTCCAGGGGTTGGCAAATCTGGCCCACCACCTGTTTTTGTATGGCTGGCCTGTGACCTAAGAATGGTTTTTACATTTTAAATGGTTAAATGTTAAATATTTATGCAAATACTTACACAATAGCCTCAATTTTGCCTCTTGGCCTGTAAAGCCTAAACTACTTACTATCTAGGCTTTTACAAAGCTTGTGGCCCCTGGTGTGGTCTGTTTTCAGAGTCCAGCCTTGGGGGCAGCTGGCTGCCAGTGGAGAGGCTTGGCGTTGCCCCTAGCTTGGCCCTGGGGAGGCCGGGATGCCTGGCTTCCTTGGCCTCAGTTCAGTGTGCCAGTGCCCTCCAGTTGTCCCTGAGGCCCCCCAACCACAGACAGGACCTCTGAGGTCTGGGAGAGGGTGCCAGGCTCCAAGAGCAAGCCTATGGCTCCAGCCTTCCCTCCAAAGTCTTCCCAGGGCGTTTCTGGCAGCCGCTCCTGCTGGGGGCAGGTGTGTTCCTGCCAACCGAGCAGCATCTTGCTGATAAAACCTAATGAGCTGCGTTTAACAACAACACGGCCCTGCCATGTGGCTTCCTCGCAGGGCTGCCCATCTGTCAGCCCTGGGAGGCCACTCAGTACTGCTGGAACCTTCCCCCATCATCGAATCAGGACAGAGCCAAGGTCCCTGGGGCCAGGCCCAGCACACAGGCCAGCAAATCTCTGTGCTTAGCTTGTGCCAGCTCCTGGCCACCCTCCAGGCTCTCAAAGACACTGCCAGATGGTGGCTAACGGAGGGTGGAAAGCTCCCAGGAAGGTCTGGGCACGGAGCAGTAGGGGGAGGCCAGTCAAACAGAAGGCAGCCTGACCGTGGCCGTGGGGAGGGCTCCAGGTGTGGCCTGCCTTTGCTTGGGCCAAGCAGCTTTCATTCCTGGCCCCTTCTCAGCCACCCTTCCTTTCTTCTCCTTGTCACTGTCCCCAGGGACCTGCCAGCTGGATGCTTATCCATTGCAAAGGATGAGCAAAGGCAAGGTGTTGGTAGATGGGCGCAGCCCACACGCCTGGGCCAGGGCGTCCCGGGAGGGCAGTTGCTCTCTGTCCCTCTTGCAGATGTCCCAGCAGACCCACCCTTTCCTTTTTCCTGGAGTGAAGGACTGGGGACATAACACATCTGGAAACCCTGCGGTTCATCCTGTACCCCCTGAGCCACAGGCTGGGCTGTTCAGGTGAAATGGTTTCACCTAACTTGTCAGGGCTGTGATTGATGTTGACTTTGCCCCCTGATGGTTTCAAGCATTGTGCTAGAGGCCAGTTCACAAACAAGTCCAGTCCCCACCTGGGCCAGTGTCTTCTCCCTCCAGACCCATCCCCGGAGAGGCCAGGTGAGAGAACGGGGCTGGTCAGGGCAGATCCAGCTCCACATGACAGAAGAAATATCGTTGTAAAAAAATCCCAGCCAGCTGTAGGATGCCTGCTGCCTTAGGGGGAACACGTGGTATCCTTCCCATGAGGGAGAGGAAGTAAATGTGTGCCTGTATCCCTGTGGGGCAGCAGAGGGAGGAGAGCACAGGAGACGTGTGCTGCTATGAGAACGGGCCGCGGCGGACGAGTGAAGGGCTTCTGGGCTGGTGGGTGTTTGGAGCTGGAGAAGGCTGAAGTCCTCTGCATAATAAAGCGGGGGGATCATTTTGAAGTCGCAGGGGTGCCAGTAACGAAAGAGAAGGCTGCACAGCCTGTAGGCGCTGGCACCCGGGCCGGTGAAATGGCTGAGGTTCTGAGAGCAGACACATCCCAGATTTAATTTTAATCTTGTTTTGTGGATCCATCTGCCCTTCGTGTTTCCAAATCACCAGTGCAAACAGCTGCCCTCCCAGGACCAGATGTGGGGGCGCGGTCTGTGCCCCGTGGTTGGGTGGGGGCCACGTGAGCACAAAGAACCAGCTGCAAAAATGAGCTGAAAACAGGAATGCAGGGGGGCAGGGATCAGATCCGAGTGACCACGGGAATGTAGTGCTTTGGAGAGGCCTGGAGCTGGGATGTGGGAGGGGGCCTAGTTTAGATCTTAAGGGGCAGAGAGACCCCAGGTGACAGCTGGGTTATGGTCACTCCACAAAAGTGACTTGACCCCTTGAACCTACGGTGGGGCAGACAACAGTTTTGCTCTGCTGGATGCTGACCTATTTTTCCTGGCAAGTTTCTAGCCAATCCCACGTCTATACCTCCCTGGGTTTTTTTTTTCTTTTTTGGTGAGGAAGATTGTCCCTCAGCTAACATTTGTGCCAGTCTTCCTCTGTTTTGCATGTGAGATGCTACCACAGCATGGCTTGATGAGCAGTGTGTAGGTCCATGCCCGGGGTCTGAACTTGCAAACCCTGGGCTGCTGAAGTGGAGCAGGCGACCTTAACCATTACGCCACTGGGCTGGCCCCAACACCTCCCTGGCTTTTAGTGAAGAGTCTGCAGCCCAGGTCTCTGTCTGGTGAGGCAGAGCTTTAAGTGCTCACCAGCCATCCCTTCTGGGCCTGGGCAAGGAATGGGGGCATTTGAAGGTTTCTTTTATTCTTCTTATTCTATCTCAACTGATGGGGAGTAAATGGCAAGCATTAAAACCCAAAGAATCTTATAGCTTTAAGACAATTGGGACACAAATCTGGCTCCCGTGGGCTCCACTTCCTCCTTGACCCAGGACCCCTGCAGCGATGAAAATGGCTCTGGAGAAGGCCTCCCCCTGGGGACTGGAGGCACAGCCAGCCTAGCCCTGCTCAGCTGGGCTCCGGTGGAGGTGGGGTGGGGGCAGGGGAGGCTGGCCTGGGGGTTCTTAGCTGCTAAGGCTTAGTGCTTTCTGGCTGGTGAAGGTTCTGCTTGACCAGGGCCTCAAGAGCTAAAGGAGGTGGGGCATTAAACCCGGATGTGCCCTTTCTGTTTTAGCTGGGGAAGCCCGGGCTGCAGCAGTGTGAGTCGCCTGGCTCCTGCCTGGGCCTCCAGGGAGGCAGGGTTAGCATGAACCATGCTGAAAGGGGCTTGGGGCAGACTGTGTTTTCCAAAGATGGCCACACCAACACACACCCCACCCCCCACTCTCCTCGCAGTGATGCTGACACTCCTCCATCACGCAGTACGGCCTGTGTTCCCTTCCCCTGAAACTGGACAGACACTGGTAACTGCCTCCACCAATCAAGTGTGGCAAAGTGACTTCTGAGGCCAGGTCCTGAAGGGTGATCCAGCTTCTTCATGGTTTGCTCTCTTGGGACACGCACCTATGGTGCCCTGCGCATCCAAGTAAGAGATTTTAGTACCCTGAAGTCACTGTGCTGGAGAGACCACACAGAGGCAGAGGGAGAAGCCCCAGGAGACTGAGCTGCTGCAGCAGTCCTAGCCCAGTGTCCGGGGGGAGGAGCGAATCTTGAGACACCTCCAGCCCCCACATTCATGTCACTGCTGCTGACGCCACAAGGAGCATAATGAGTTGTCCCCTGAGCCCTGCCAACATGGCAGCTTCACCTGCAAAAGTGTTGCTGTTTTAAGCCGTGACATTTTGGGGTGTTTGTTATGCAGCCATAACTGACTGATATAGGGTGGGAGGAAGATATTACCACCTATGAAACAGCCATTTTGCCAGATATTTTGCGAGCATGAACTCATCCAACTCTTGCAACAGGAACGTAGGCACCACTGCTGGCCCTGCTTCCGAGGTACAGACGCTGGGAGACATGAGAACTAAGTGACGTGGCCAAGGACACACACCTGCAGGTGACAGGGTCGGGACTGGAACCCAGGCTGCCCCAGGGCCTAAGCTTTTTCCCATGTTGGTGCCTCCCTGTTCTGGAATTCTCACCCCTGCTCTGTTGTGAGCTGACCGACCAGCCTGGGATGAGCGCTGCCCCCTCGTCTGGAACAAGAGACTCCCGGCCCTGACCTCACCTGTGGCCTTGCCCAACCCCTTTCTTTGGCCATGTGAGCTGGCCTCTATGGATCTACAAACAGGCCTTTTGAGGCCATTGGAGCTGGATAGTGAGCGTGCCTGGGGGGCGGCTCCCCCATTGACAATGGCAATGGGGGGAAGTCTGTGCTCTGGAGCACAGAGCTTTTTTTGGGGGGAGCTAAGAGATAATACCTTTTTCTATTTTTACCATTTACCTTGTGCCAAGCACTGCTCCAAGGGCCTTATAAGTATTAGCTCATTAATTGTCATATCGCCCCATTGTACAGATGGGGAAACTGAGGCACTGAGTGGTTATTGAATTTGCCCAAAGTTACACAGCTAGTGAGTTTGGAACTGGTATTTGAACCCATCAGTTTGGCATAAGAATCCCACGTGGAGGGACAGTAAAACAGCCCTATGAGGCTCATGTTGCCGCGAGTCCCGTGGGGGTGATTGCTCTGCACCTGCAGGAGGTGGGAAGGGGAGGAAGCAGGAGCGGCAGAGGGAGACGCTGAGCCGTGGTCCAGTCTCAGGAGAAGCCTCGGCGGGTCCTGTGGGCGGCGGTGAGATAGGATGACCCCTGAGGGCTGTTCCAGTTTGGGGTGAGAGGGCCAGGCCTTCATGCCCCACTCCGGCCCCGTTACCGGTCGTTGGATGTGAGCTGTCTGGGATGGAGCACGACTTTGGGTGAGGCGCTCCGTCAGCAGAGCCGTCATCCCCGAGCTGAGGGCGTCGCTTGTTCTGACAGGAGGAGCAGCACAGCCTGCAAGCACAGGGGGTGGGGAAGACCCCTCTGAGAGGGGACATCTGAGAAGAGACAGGAAGGTCAGCGCGACTAGAGCAGATGGGTGAGGGGCCAGCGGTGGCGGGAAACTGCATGGGAGCAGGGCCTTGAAAGTCGAGGATGTGGCTGTCCCTCTGAGGCAGAGGACACAATTCGACTTCAAATCAAGGCCGTGCTCTGGCTGCTCCACGGAGAACTGGCAGTGACGGGGAACAGGGAGACCAGCTGAGAGGCCACGGGAGCAGCAGAGATGGTAAGAGGGAGGATGCGAATATATTTTGAAGGTTGGAGTCCAGAGGACTTAGGGACAGGTCGGAAGTGAGGTGTCAGAGAAAGAGAGGCGTCTAGGCCCCACCTTTGGCCTGAAGCATCGGAAGGATGGATTTGGCGCTTACAGGTGGGGAGAACCGTAGAGAAGTGAGTTTGGGATGCTGGTGGAATCTGCAGTAGGTTCCATCCCCTTAACGTCCCAGGACTCCATCTCTCCCTGTGGGTGCTCCTTGGGGCCATACTCAGCTGAGCTCCCTCTGCCCTGGCCTGCTGGGGCTCCAGGAGCACCCGGGGGCAGGACTGTGTCTATTCGTGTCTTTGTAGGAACTGCTGGTGGGAGCAGGATGGGGAAGGACCCTCTGTGGCTGGTGGATTCTCAGAGGCTATGCTGCGTTTTCCTTCCTCTTTGCCTCCATCATCCCTGGATCCCAATCTCCTGGAGAAAGCGCACAGGGAGATGTGGGCTCCCACTCAGAAGGGGAACTGGGGAGCTCAGGGCTTCTCTCCGGCCCCCGGATGAATCCTGTGAGTCACCTGCTCCAGCACCCTGAGGGGAAGGGGCCTGAAATGTCCCCGGAAAGCAGATTCTCAGATGATGAGGCTGTCTCTGCAGTACCCGTTGCCATGGCAAACAGCCATTTGCGGAGAGCCAAGCAGATCATTCCAGAACCCCACCCCACTGGTTCCCCCGTAACCCAGCACCATGAGTGGGCTGCATTTTGAAGGTGGAGATGCCAAGTCTCTCACCCGAATCTGAGCTCAGTGTTTGGCCTCACTCTGACAGGCACAGGTCTGTGCCCCTGCTTCGTACCTGGAAACAGCTTTCCCTTCACCTCTCTGTTCTGGAGAAGGAAAGCGTGAGGTTCAGATGCTCACCACCCTTCGGCTTTAGAAAAGAGCAATTACTCTTTATGCTAATGCGCCTGAATCCTTGCGTTGGAGCTGTCGCTGAGTGCCAACCCTGAGCTAGTTTTCCTTCTGAGCCTTGCCCGTCCCTACATCAAACACTCAGGAACAGCTCACGGGCCGGTGACTGAGGTTGGGTTATTGTTTTATTGGGTCAACCAGAACCTCTCCCTTTTTTGGGCTGCTGGGTTGGCAGAATGAGGTAGAATATATCAGGGGCTTAGCACAGGGCCTGAGCCCAGGGAGGGGCAAAATGCATGCTTGTTCCTGTTCCTTATCTTTATTTCCCCCCTACTACATGCTCCTCTGTCCTCTCTTTCCCCCAAAAGTACCCCAAAAACTTGAAAGAAAGCCTAGAGGGGCTTCCTGGAGATGGTGTTCCGATACCCAAAGCAGGATGTATATATTTTCCAGTAAAATAAGGGCCCCTATTTCTAGAGTATCTACTGTGTGCCATGCGTGATCTCACTTGATTGTTATTGCCGCCCTTCAAGGTTTCGTAATCCCTCATTTTCAGATGAGGAAATTCAGATGAGACTCAGAGAAGTTAAGTAACTTTCGCAAGATCACACAGGTTATTTGAACCTGGGAAGTCTGACTCCAGAACGTGGGTGTTTAACCCACATGCAATACTCTTTTGTGTCATATTTGTGTTTGTGTTTGCATTGGGCCTCTTCCCAGCTCTGCTTCAGGCCCCACTTCCTGCTCTGGCTCCTCTGAGCAGCACCGCCTGCGTCCCTCAGGGATGCTAGGTACTTCTGCCTTGGCTCCTTTTTGGTTCCTCTCTGCCCTCAGTGCAGCAGTGACCACAGTTGAGCCACTGGACCATAACTTCTAGTCCGCTGAATGCACATGGAAAGAGCAGGAAAGGTGGGGGACAAGCTCAGGGTGAGCCTGGCAGGGGTGGGGGGGGGGGCATAGCCATACTAGTTGACAAGCTCTCAGGGAGGAATAAGACCCCAGGAACATGGGGAGTGGGGCAGGTGTGGTCCTGGCAAGGCCAACTGAACAATTACTGTCCAGGGTCCAACGGCAGGCTCTGGGGAGCTGGGAAGCAAGCCCCAGCCTCTAGGGAAGCAGCTAGAAATACTCAGAAGGGTAGGTGCCCGACTAGGCAGAAAGGGGTCTCATGGCTGGGCTCGGTCCATGGGGCAATGGAGCGCTGGGCAGGGAAACTGAGGCAGGAACCTTGTCCTCCATGCTGGGCTGAACCTGGGGGCCACAGGCAGGCTTCTGACTCCCTGGGGGACCTGGCCACACAGCCCCAGGCCTGTGGGCAACACAATTCATCCCAGCCCAGGGGCTGGCAATACTCTGGCTGTTGGGACACTTGCTGCCTGTTAGGACGGTCTCAGACCTGGGTGGTGCCTCGTCTGCAGGTGGGCACGAGCCTTCCCACGCGGGGAGCAGGGAGGGAGAATCAGGTGAGAAGAGGTGATGATGGCGCCTCCCAGCACCCCATCTCTCCCACCGCAGGATCCTGGCTGCACAGAGCTCCCCCTCCCCAGCCCACCACCCAGAGTCCCCAGACCCCCAAGGTCTGCTCCCCAAGGACACTTAGGGTTGGTGTCACCCAGGCCTGAGGAGGGAAGGACCTGATAACCTGACTGCTGGACTTTATACTAAAGTGTCACTGACTACTTGTTTTTAAAAAAAGGATCCGAGGACCTCAAAGAAACCCCTCCTTGGTGTGATGTGGGGATGGTGGTGTTGACTAAGCTGGGGGATGCCATACACACCAACCCTAATGAGGGCCAAGCTGCCTTCCCCCACAGCCCCCTTCTCTGCCCCTCACAGATCTCCTGGGTCCTTGACTCTCCCCTTCGCACTCCTGTTGGGACCCCTCACATTCTCATTCTTCCCTCTCCCTCACTGGACCACAGTGAGAAGCAGTCCCCCATCTTGTCCCTGGCACCCTGCCTGGGACGCGATGTCTGCTATTCACTCCCCACCCCAATCCCCCATTGGGAGCACCAGTAAGAGAGGCCCCATCTCGGGCCCAAGGTGCCAATCAGCTCACCTGATATGTCCAGCCTCCCCTGCTGGGCCATTGCAGGGCAGGAGGGGTGGAGGAGGAGGTGACGAAAGCTGTGTGGTCCTTTGGGAGCCAGGAAGGCTCCCCTACTTCCCTCCTGACCCCTCCTTCTGAGGAGAGGCCAAGGCCCCACCTGGTAGTAGAAAGCGAGCCACAGAGGCAGCGCCCTGCTCCCTGGAGCCGGAAGCCCTGATCACCTCCTGCGTGTTCGTCCTGTAGTTCTGGCCCATCGTGAATTCACACACTGTCAACTGGCTCTCCCAGGTGGAGAGGCTGGCCACAGAAAAAGCCACGGGGAGAGACGAGGGAGGCCACTCCTCAGTGGCTCTTTGCTGTGTGGCTCCTGTGTGTGATTCATTATCCCCAAACCCACAGCACTGGGAGTCCACGCGCTGGCCACACTGGCCTCTGCCCGCAGCTGTGGCTGCCTAGCCCTGTTCTGCCAGCTTCATTCCATGACCAGTGACCGCCTGTACAGGGAGACAGATGACTGCTGTCATCCAGGCAGGTGTACATCATGGCACAGGCTGGGGGCGACAAGGGCACAGGTGACAGCTGCAGACAGGCTGGGAGCTGGTTTGGGGTCTCTGGTTTGGGAGGATGGATGCCCTGGCCCAGGCCCTCTGGTGGAACGCAGCTGCCACTCCAGCCTCCTTGCCTCTTCCTCTTCACCTCGTTCCTGGCCGCCAGCCAGCTCTCCCCGCTCAAGACCACTGGGCACCGTGGGCTATCCTGCAGCTCTCTGATCCCCCAGCCCCTGCCCCCATGGATGTGAGGGGACGTTCCCCAGTCTGGCTTTCTGTCTTTAACCTGATGCTATTATTACTGTTTCTGCCCTGGCTGTTACTAGGGGAAGAGGAAGCAGAGGAGGAGGGGGAGGAAGGGGAGGAAGAGGAAGAGAAGTGGGAGGAGAAAGAGGAAGGGGGAGGAGGAGGAAGGGGAGGAGGAGCAGAAGGGGTCCTTGACCCCCATGGGACACTGAGGTGGGAGAACTCCTGTCCCACCGAGCTGTGAAACTAGAGTGACTGTTTCAGTTTGCCTGGGACCAAGGGGCTTCCAGCAGGCAAGACTTTGAGTTCTAAAACTGAGAAAGCCCCTGGCAGGCTGGGATGAGTTGTCACCTCTGTGGAAAGCTGGGTTGGAAGGGGCGGCAGGCAGAGCCTTGCTGTCCTGGAGCAACAGTGCCTGTCTGCCTGCTCCCCTGAGCTTCTTCAGAATGCAGCTTTGCAGTTACTGGGCTGTGTGAGCCCGGGTGTGGCTCCTGGGGGATGAGGTCTCCTGTTCATTTGCCTCCACCCTCAGAGTCCCTCTGGTGGATTTCAAGTTCCAAGAACTGGTGCACTTGGAACCTTGGCAATGCCCAGAGAACGAGATGGCCCCACCGCACTGGCACCAACCCATCCCCAGGCCGGGGGCCCAGAGCCTGCCCCTGAGAGCTGATGGTCCAAACCAGAGAAGCAGATGCACTGTCAAATCCAAGGGTGGGGGTGGGGAGCAAGGGGGTCAGGGACTTCCGAGAGCACGAGACAAAGCCAGGTCAGGAGTTGAGACAATCCAGAAGCAAAACTGGTGAGTCGACTGCGTGGGTCACGAGAGGGTGAGCCGTGTTAAGGAACAAGAGTGGACAGGCAGACAGCTGTGGCCAGACATCCCAAGTCGCACCTTCACATGTGGCTGGACTTCACAGACGCACACCGCAGACGACGGTGAATGTCGGCTACCTGCCAGCACTGTGCTAGACGACGCGGGGGGTGCGGAAGAAGATTCCACGAACGCAAGCTTCGAGACAGAGAATCTGCTCGCCTTTTTCCTCCCTGTTTTCCTAGCACCAAATAATACTAGCCAACGCTTCTTGAGTGCTTAATATGTGCCAAGCATTATTCTGAGGCATTTTAAAAACAGCTTTGTTGAGATATAATTCACCTACTGTACAATTCACCTATTTAAAACATACAATCCAATGGCTTTTAGTACATTCACAGAGTTGTGCAACCATCGTCTTAATCAGTTTTAGAACATTTTCATTACTTCAAAGGGAAACCTTGTACCTATTAGCAGTCACTCCTGTTCTCCCCTCCCCCAGCTCCAGGCAACCACTAACCTTTCTATCTCTGTCGATTTCCTGTTCTGGACATTTCATATCAATGGAATCATACAATAGACCGTCCTTCAAGGCTGGCATCTTTCACTTAGTATAATGTTCTCCGAGCTTATCCTTATGGTAGCTTGTGTCAGCACTTTATTCCTTTCCATGGCTGAATAATCTATCGTACCACATTTCATTTATCCATTCCTCAGTCGATGCGCATTTGGGTTGTTTCTTCTTTTTGGCTGTTATGATGAAAATCTGTGTACAAGTTTTGTGTGGGTACGTGTCCTTATTCCTTGTTCTCATAAATTTATATGCCTCGTTGAATCCTCAGACTCTGACGAGGTAGGTAACGTTATTTTCCCTAAGGCTCAGAGAAGCTTATTAACTTGCCCAAGGTCACACAATGTGTAAGTGGTGGAGCTGAGAGAGGAACTCGGGCCGTCTTGCTCCAGAGCCCGCGCCCATAACCACACTGCTCTGTTACCTAGAATGCCTGGCACAGTCGAAAGTATGTAAGGAATGAGTGGCTGAGTGACACAGGGGCCCTGCTCTGGGAGACTTGTAACGGGGTTGCCATCTTGCAGACAGCTTCTCTCTGATTAATCTCCGCAATACTCTCAGGGCTGGAAACAGGCAGAGAAGGCTGGCTGGAATCAGCTGTTGAAAAGTTGGATGTAGTGGATGCCTATTGCTTAATGGGACACTTCCCGCCGGGGCTGAGGCCGCGGGTTCCTCAGGGAGAGAAGAGTCAGCACTGGGGCCTGAGAGATTTGAGAAGTTACAGAAAGCTTCCTCTTCAGAGAGGCAAACAGGAAATCTGCTTTTTTGGTTGTTTTTTTAAGTGAGTCATGTTGAAGGTGTTTTGTGTGACATCTCTGCCTGCGGTCCTGGACTGCCTTGTCCATGTTACCTGTCACGGGACCACCAGAGGCTGATTCTGGGGTGGGTTCTGGAGGCAGCCTAGCTGAGTCATCTAGAACAGCTACCAGCGGGCAAGTGCAGTGGCTCGTGGCCAGTGACATTCTTGTCCTGGCTCTAGGGAGCAGGGAGCTGATTCCCAGAGACAAAAGGCACATCAGACCCCAGCAGACCTCGTCCCCACAGCCCTGCCGCTCTGTTATGCCCTCTGCAAGGCCAGTGTCGATGAGCTTGCTCACCAGCTCTTCCCGGCCCTTGTACCAGCACCTGCTCCATAGGCACTGCGATGTTTTGGGAGGTGGCACTGACTTTTACAAACCAGACTGTCACCTTTTTGTCCCTGACTCAGAAAGTTTCAGGTTCACAGAATTAAGTGCAGACTTCTCCGCCTGGTACTCAGCTCTCTCAGGCCCAGCTCCTGGCTCCACTGTCAGCTCTAACCACTTGGCTTTCCTGCCCACCTTTCCCTCCACCCACTCCTTTGCCAGGCATTCTGGGTGTCAGCCTCTCCACCCTCCCTGCACAAACCCATTTTTCTTCTGCCTCTGGGTCTTTGCTCAAGCTGTTTTCCCAGCCTGGAACAGCCCCTGTGGACTGTCCCAGATCATTCCCGCCTCCTCCAGGAAACCTTCCCAGTCCCATTGGCTACAGAGAATCTCTCCCTTCCTAACCATGTTACTCCCACCTCTCGTAGCACTTCCCCCTTGCCTGCAGCTGTGAGAGTTATCTATGTGTGTCTGCTTCCTGGGGGGCAGGGACAAAATTGCATTAGTATCTGCTCTCTCTCTAGGCCTCGTATAGCGTCAGATGTAGGTGTTCATAGGGGGTGTTCCGTAGATGGGTTGTTGGACTGAACTGACCATCTCTAGTATCATTTACTGTTTGAAGTCTTAATCTCAGGCCATAAAGATCTAGCTCCTTCTTTATAATCACGGCACAGTAGTCTATCATATGGGTGGACCAAAATCCACTCAGCCAGATTTGGCCAACTGAAAGTCATTTAGGTTGTTTCCAGCTTTTGGGGGTTACAAACACCTGTGCTGTCTTGCTGTACCTCAGTGAGTATACCCATCGGGGGGCATCTAACAGAACTGCTGAGTCAAAGGGCATGTGCATATGAGACATCCACAGAAACTGCCAGAAAGGTTGCACCTGTGCCTCTCCTCCCAGCAGGCAGGAAGGCGTGGCTGGTCTCCCAGCACAGGCAGGACCTGAGACAGCTTAGCCGCTCGTCCTGGGCTGTTGGGGAGCTGTTCTCCTCGGCTCCCGCTCGCTCCTCCTGCCCCACCTCGGCTCTGTCTGTGGTCAGGTCTCGGGGCTCCCAAGCCACTGAAGCAAAGCCGGCACCTTCAGCGAGCTCATTGTTTGGCATCAAGGATGCTCAAAATCGAATCAATTCAGAAGTTGCCTGAATTCATGCGTTCCTTTTAAGCTGATCTAACCAAGTCAATCTGGTGGGATTTATTCAGATTTCAATACCTTCTTAATTTCTTGGTAGAAAAGAGGAAGAGAGATTCATTTGGAACCATTTCTACAATTTTGGTGGAAGATGTGACTCAGGGCCACTTATCCAAACACAGCAAGATTGGAATATATAAGGTAAGGTGGATGGGGCCAGGGTCAGAGGGCCACGCGAACACAGAGGCTCCTGCAGGCCCTGTAGGATACAAGGCTGTCCCTGTGTGAGTGGCCCCTGTCCACCTCGCCCACCACTCCCCCCTCCCCCACATGCTTCAGACAGGTGCACATGCTCCCAGTCTTTGGTTAGGCCTTGTGACCTTCACCTGCGCTGTGTCTCTCTCTGGACCTGTCTTGCCTGCTCTTCACATGGCTGACTCCCTCTTACACTTCAGGGCTTGGCCTGGGGGTCATCTGCTCAGAGAGGCCGGCCCTGACTCTCTGTGAGCGTGCCCTCCCCCGACTCTTCTGAAGGACACTCTGGTTAGTCTCTTCACACGACCAGTTGGTCCTTATTCATGCATATTTGTTTGTCGTCTACCTCCCCCACCTCTAGGGCCTCAGCGCCACGTCTGTCAGTGCATCGCCCAGTGCCTAGCGCGGGGCCTCATGCAAAGAGTTACCTGGCAAATGTTCATGGAATAAGCGGATACTGCTATGGATGAATGGCCAGATTAGGAAAAGGGGGAGGGAAAAGGAAACAATTAGTGGAGACCTGCAGGGATGGCAAATGAGTTCCTCCACCAGACAGCAACGGAGGCGGGTCTGCTCCTGGAGGGGACAGGCTAGTCGGCAAGTGCCACTCATAACCTCGGAGGTCCTGGTCCCTCTGGGAGATGGAGCCAGCAAGAGGGCAGATCCCACAGGGTCGGAGCTGGGAAGGATTCCTGGCTGCTTCTGAACTGTGCCAAACGGGCCGAGAGAGCAGTGAGCACAGGAGATGGACGCAGGGGTTTACAGGCACCCAGGCGTCCCGAGCAGCAGGAGAAGAGGGTACAGCACGGGGGACTGCGCCTTGGGGGAGGGTGCCAGGAATTCTCAGCATCAAGCAGGAGCCTATAGCTAACGTTTGGTGCAAGTGTTAGAGGGGGTCCCCCACCGGACGATTGGAGAAGCATCGTATGCGTCGACACCCCTAATCTGCCTCTTCTGGAACAAATTTAGGCTGTCATGCGCCAGCTACTGAAAAAATCATTTGAGCCACCCAAGATGGTGCTGCCTGCCAGGTGACAGGGCACCGTGAGCAGTTGCCGCTTTTGTTCAACAGGACACATGTGACTGTTGCAAAGTTTCATTGCGTTTTGCCCATGTTGTTTTAAAAAAAGAGTGAAAAGTAGAAAAAAAAAAAAGTGCTCACATGAGAGAGATGCACCTATCACTTGCTTAAAGCAAGATTTCCATCTTTAAAAGATGGAAATCGTTACCCAAAGTGGCCAATCTTTGGCTTATTTACATGCTCGTTGGATTTAAGTGGATCTACCATAGACTCAACAGCAAAGAAAAAAACAGCATGAAAGAAAATGCTATCAATATTTGACTGGAGTTTAAAAATATTTTTTAACCTCTCAGGATCAGGGCCACTACTAGCCGATATGGTGTCCTGTGCAAATCAGAAAAAGGGACTCCTTGTTTTCTCAATAAATACAACTCTGCACCAGAGTACACAGCCGGATGTCAGTCCCCACTTACCCTCTTGGCTGGGTGCCCTTGTATAGTGAATAACCTGCCCAACTGTACAGTGCTGTTTGGGATGGAACAACCACGTGTAATGTGTCAGTCTTTTGCTCCACTTCTATGCAGTTACTTTTATACATGTTTTCACATTTATAAAAGCAGAGGACTGCCTATACACAGTATTTCCTGTTCATTTATTCTTTAAGGTAGACAACTTGTTTCATATTCAAGATATCCCTAGGGGAGTGGAGAATCCAGGACCACAAAACTAACTATGAAAATTGCCCAGAGGGTGGTGCTCTACCAGGGCTCATGCTCCCCTCCCTCAGCAATTCTGCTGCCCTTTGGACCGCAGGAGCTGCTCTTCACCTTGTTTCCTAGTCTTTGTATCATTTCTTCCTCCTCCTATGGATTCTCAACTCTCTGAGGATGAGAGCGATTTGTCTTGTCCTTTACTTCCAGCAAACAGCACAGAGACCTGTGAGAGTTTACTGGTTGTGCTTTGATAGAAAATAAAAAGAATTGCTGGAATAATTATTGTCATGATGCAGAAGAATTGAAATATTTTCTCCAGGCACTTGCCCCTCTGGGCTCTTGTCGCCATTTGGGGCTAAGCGACACTCGGCAGTTTGATTTGCTTCCTTTTCTTATTCCTTCCAGCGGCTGATGGGAAAACCTTTGCTGACACCAAGAGGGCTTGTGGGTGACGGAAGATTGTTAAGCATCAGATCTTATTTAGGCTTGAGTCACGCCTTCTCTAAAGGATTGCATTCAGGAGCCGGGAGTTTCTAGCGCTTTCCTTGAAGAGGGGCACTGTGTGTTTTCTTTAGTTAGTTCCTTTCTGTCTGCACCAGGAGCAAGGACTGGGCTTTGGGATGAGTCAAATGAGAGCAAAGGTCAGGTGTGGGGAAAAATTAGAACCCACAATGATGGTAAATGTGATGGCATTTGGGCAGTGCCCCAGACGGTGGGATGTGTTGGACATGTCCTCTTAAGTAAGGAATAACTCTGGGATAGACTTGGAAAAGCCACAGGACCCATCTCAGTTTGCCACATAGTGGAGCTGCGTCAGCCCGGATGCCGCCCCAAAGAGGAGTGAGTTGTGTGTATTTCCCTCACGTTGGCAAAGCAATGACTATTTCTGCACACTCTCCTGATTTCTTAAACCCTGGCTGCTCCTTCTACGCTATGTTTTATGCCACGGGCCCTGAGGTAATGCGTTTCCACTTCTCCCCCAGTAGAACGCCACTCATTTTAGTTTAATGCCCTTGTTCTTGACATTGTCCATCTCTTCCTCCCGTCTGAGAGTCAGGAATAAAACTTACCTCATTCAGGAAATGGGGCGCTGGCTCTCGGGGTGAGGGAAAGGAACTCGCAATGCACAGATACACTTCACATGGTTGTTTCCGATGAGGATGGAAAAGTTAATCTCTCATTGAACTCCACCGGGACGGCTGGGTTCTGTGCTGCCTCTCTCAGCAGCTTTCTGGATCTCTGTGGGCTGGGAGCAGCCCCTCGTGGGACTCACCCTCCTCTTCTGTAAGACAGGCAGGAGCTCCAAGTCTCCTACAGACTTGCTATTCCAAGGGCGGTCCTGGGACCAGCTGCATCTGTAACACCATGGAAATTGTAAGAAACACACAAAAATCTCAGGCACCGCCCCAGAACCACTGCATTTTGACATGATCCCCAGGTGATCCGTTTGCACAGTGAAGGTTGAGAAGAGCTACTCTGAAGCCCCGTGTGGCTATAAAGCTTTATGATTCCACAGGGAGGTCTCCAGTAACAATAGCCAAAATATTTGAGCCCTGACTCTGTGCCAGGGCCTCTCACACGATCTCATCTCAGTGGGCACAAGCCTGAGGCAGGGGCAATCGTGATGCAGATTTTATAGGCGAGGAAGCTGAGACTTGGCTCAGAAAAGCTGGGCTCTGCCACTGAGGTCACCTAGCTGATTGGGGACAGAGCTGGATCCAAAATCTAGTGGGCCTGACTTCAACTACCGCACGTGCAGCATTGCTGTGGGGTCCAGGCAAGGCTTCAGAGAGGAGCTGACACTGGAATTTTGCATTGCCAGATGATGAGGAGGTTGCCAGCCAGTAAATGGGAGAGAGACATTCCAGGGGAAAAAAAGAGCGAGGGCCGTGGCCCAGGGATGGGAGAAAGTTTGGCAAGTCCAGAGAGTGGCCTGAAGTTTTGCTTTAACAAAATGAATGATAATTTAGCATGAGCCGGTTTCTGCTGAGCACAGCGTGGGAAGAGGAGGAGAGAGTCACGTGACCTAAATTATCAGCAAGTTTAGATAAAACCTAATGACAATTTAATGTGTTTCTGAAGGTACTGTCTACTGAAGTGAAATGGATCATACTAAGCGAATGTACCATATGCTCGTTGTGCTGGAGAAAGATCATTCTTGTGGATTGCATTTGCTTTATATGATTTAGCTGCCACTACTTAAAAAGGGTCAATTTCACCCTGGCCACATAAGGGTAGTAGACCCCGGGAGTCCCTCCTTGGAAGGAGGGACCACCACCAAGGGAACTTATGCTTGGTGAGATTCTTCCCACATTTACCTATCAGCCTACGCTTCTGAAATTGGGTCCTCACATCGCTGCGCAAAGCATCACAGAGTCACACGGTGGGGCCAGAAGTCATGTCATCACATATTTGTAGCCATGGTGAAAACTCTCAAAATCAAATTTCGGAAGTGTGCATGGGAGCAAACATTTTTTAAGCCCATCTTTAAAGATTTTGTTAGAGGCCTTGCCCCAGTGATGAATCACTAGATAAAAACATAAGAAAGAGAAGAAAATCAACACACCCTTCTCTTTAACTTGGATTTTCCTCTTCTGAGGAAGCATCTGGATCAGGCAGGAAGAGTTGAGCTGTAAGGAACAGAAACTGTGAGGAAACACGGCCTGAACAATGAGGATGCGTAACAAGCAGCCCCGAGATAGGGCAGCTCCAAGGCTCACGAGGGGACGGCTCCTCAGCGACATCTGGGACTCAGGATCTTCCTCATCTGTCCTCCTCAGAATGTTAGTCTGTCCCATTGTCAGCTCCCCTCATGGTTCCAAAATGGCAGCAGCAGCTCCAAAAGTCTAGAGGCTTAAAAAAAGGAAGCATCATCTCGTGAGTTTCTTTTAAAGAGAAGCCTTTCCAGAAAGCCCCTAGCTGACTTCTCACATGTCATACAACACAGCATGATTACATACAACACCAGCAACCTACAATTGGCTTCGATTAGTCAAGACTCGCTCCCTGCGGTTGAAGAGGACACCTTCCCTGAGCTCTTGTCTGGGCTGGGCAGAGGGTGAACTCCTGAAAAGAAGTCAGGGCTCTCCCAGCAGGAAAGAATGGCAGGAGGCATGGATCTGGGGAGGCAACCAATAGGATTTGTTATGAATAGTCACATATTCATGGTAATGAAAATGTTCTTGAAATTCTGGAATCGGGGGTGCGATGCTCAACTACTGGCACAGAGGCACTGCTTAGCAAACAACTACAAAATTTCAGAGGCACCAAAAAAAGGACCATTTATTTAACCCATGGGCCTGTGGGTCAGCTGGTGGTTGTCTAATCTAGACTGTGTGTGGCTGGGGGTGGCTCAGCTCCACCTGACTCTCACCCCACTCCTGTATCCAGCAGGCTCTCTTGAGCATGTTCTTCTCATGGAGATGGCAGAGGAGCAGGAGCCCAAACCCCAGTGAGTGAGCCTGTTTCAAGCCTCTGCTTGCATCATATCTGCTGATCTCCCATTGGCCAAAGCAGGTCCCATGGCCAAACTCAACATCAAGGGGCTCCACCCATTTAGTGGGAGGTGCTGCCGAGTCCAACGGGTGAGGGTGTGGGTACAAGGAAGGGTGACAAATTGGAGTCAGTGATGCAATCTACCACAAGGGGAAACAAAATAATGATTCAAAAAGAAAATTAAGGGTAACAATACTCCTGTTTTTAAACTTCACTTTAAAGATTCGAAGCCTTTCTTTAGAATATAAAAGAATTTGGGGATCTGCAGGTGAATATAAACATTGAAAAATTGCATGTGTGTGTATGGATTGCAAAGGGCCTCACAAAGCAGATTTTTCCAGCTCCAAATGCTACCAGCATCTGTGGTTGTCATGACACCAGGTATCAGCGTATGAGTTTCCACAGAGCGAGCTACTCCCATTGCCCCTCTCCCTGTCTTAAAAAGCAATATCATAGACTACACTCAGGACATGAATGAAGGCCACTTTCAGTGAGAACAAACCAGCTGTTTATTTAGAGCAGAAATTCAAAGGCAGGCGGGGGAGTGGGGAAGCATTACAGCGAAGAAAAAGGAAGTCTTCAAGTGTGCCCTGCCTGGAGGTGTTGGCCTGGGGAAGCTGGAGGAGGGCATCTGGAAATGGGGCTTCTTGTGTGCTTGGTCCTGAGTTGGAAGCAGGGACAAAACAATAGGGAAACTGGCAGGCATTGACCGAGTCCTGAACTTTCTGGGCAGATGGCTGCAGACGCTGTCGTTTGGCTTCCTGGACAGGTTGCTTCACAGGTTGTGGTTAGAGTTCTACCATCATCTCTGGTCTGGCCAAGGTCCATTTGTATAGTCAGTCTCTCAAGACCCATCAGAGAAAGCCCCAACTCCTCAGCATCTCGACTCCAAACAACCTTTCTGGCTTCCTCCTGACATCAGCGCCACTAGCACCCCCACAGACACACACACACAGCTCCTGCCTCACCAACCCGGCCACAGTGACACCTCCATTGCCTCCCATTGCTTCATACCTATCCGTCAAGGTCAAGGCCAAGAGCCCCCATCCCTAAGCCTTTTCCCAAGCTCTTTTCCACCTCATCTGGCTCCACCCCGTACAGAATTAATTATTCCTTCCTCTGTGGCCCCCAAATGGTTCGTCTGAACGTGTATTAGGATGGGGATGAATCCCACTGGGTGAAAGGCAGTGGTTACCAGTTTGTCTCCTGCCCTATGCAGTGAACACCTTGAAGGAAAGCATTATACTTGATTTGTTCCTAGTAAAGGACTCTGCAGACAGTGGGCTCAAAACAAAGGCTTTTTAGAAGGAAGCAAGGAAGGAAATGAGGGAGGGAGAAAGGAAGGAAGGATGGAAGGAAGGAGAGGAAGAGAGATAGGGAAGGTCATAGGTAGGGTTGACAGACAAAATGTGGGACACTCAGTTAAATTTGAATTTCAGATAAACAATCATTTTTTAAAATAGAACTATGTTCCAAATAGTGCATTTTAAGTAGATTTTAAAATATTGCATGGGACATACTTATACTAAAAAACTCATTGTCTATCCAAAACCCAAATTCCACTGGGTGTCCTACCTTCTTATTTGCTAAACAGAGCAACGCTGATCACGGGGCAAACACCTGGTTAAACTTGAAAGTGGTTTGACTCTGAGGCCAAGAGGAAATCTCCCAGTCCACTCTTCCCTTCCTTGTCAGGCCAGAACTCTGCCCCTGGGGCTGGCCAGGCTTTGCTGCCTTTGTGCCCGCTGATAAAACCCCAGCTGTCTGGCTCCATCCCTAGAGATCAGAAACCAAGCTGCTTGTGTCCTAGAGAATGCTTTGAAGAGTCCTAGGGGAGAAGAAATGCATGGAAATGGTAGTGGAAAGACAGGAGGAAGGAGCCTTAACAGTCCTTAAAGGGCAAGAAATTGCTTCTCTAAGTTGCAATGATTTCCTTCACATCGGAAAACATGAGTGAATTGTGAACAACCAGGACATGCTTCTTTGCAGGGGGAAGCCTCCTTTGATGGAGCTTGGTGTTCAGAGAAGCCCTGTACAGCCACGAGAGAGGAAAAGACAGAAGCCGGTCCACACTGTGCCCTCACCCTCCTTCTGGGCCCCCCTTCACCTGTTAAAATTGTGGGGAGGATGTGTGCAGTGGGCTGCATGATGACCCTCAAAACCTGCAAATATGACCTTATCTGGAAATGGAGTCTTTGCAGATGTAATTAAATTAAGGGTTTTGAGATGAGATGATCATCCTGCATTATCTGGGTAGGCTCTAAATCAATGACAAATGTCCTGGTAAAGGACACACAGAGGAGAAGACAGGCGCAAGGAGGCAATGGCAATATGAAGACAGAGCAGAGTGACACAAGCCAAGGAATGCTGACAACACCAGAAGCTGGAAGAGCCGAGGCAGGATTCTCCCCAGGGCCTCCAGAGGGAGCACGGCTCTGCTGGCGCTTGATTTTAGACTCCTAGCCTCTAGAATTGTGAGAGAATAAATTCCTGTTGTTTTAAGCTGCCAAGCTTGTGCAATTTGTTATGACAGCTGCAGGAAACTAGCAGAACATAGGACTGGAGTCCTAAAGCCCAGTGCGTGGTCTGGGGAGGGAGCTGAGAATGTCCCGGAGGGCCACGCACTCATGCAAATATCAAATAGCCTTTGCAGTTTTTTTGTGAGCCTATGGCCCACAATCCTACAGACTTCCAGTTTTATGTAAGACCAAGCCCTACTCACCAGATACTTTATGTTAGCTCTTCCGTTGTTACCAACGTTGGGCATAAGGCATTGTTTTAAATTTGAAGATCACATACAAAACCTCATATTTGTCTTTGACAAAGCGAATCAATGGTCTCCAAGTCGGGGTGTTCAACACAATCCACCGGGTTGGGGAAAAACAGTGGAACTTTGGGGCAAGAACAGTAAGGAAGCAATTATACTTTCCTAATCTTTTAAGATTGGCACTAGTAGCTTCCTTTGGTGGGTGTGTCAGAGGGCTCTATGTTACCCGCAGCACAGGTGGGCCCTTGAGGGCTCCACAATGTGGGGGCCAATGGTGGTGACCTCACGTATGCATGAATCTCAGGGGAATTTGAGGTAATATGGTCTACATGTGCTGGGTAAGTGGACTTGTAAAGCACACAATCTAGTTTTAGCTCAACTAATCCCCACAAAATGAAAAAATAGTTTGAATAGACTGCTGTAGAGAGACTGAGGATTAAAGACAATGCTAATAGTACAAGTCTGGGTAAAAACCAAGAAATTAGCAGAAGTGCTGTAGCTGGTGTGAGCTCTGCGTTAGCACATCGTGAGGGAAAAGTGAGATGGGACAAGAAGTCCGTCCCCTTGCCCCCAAAAGTAAAATTATCAAGAAGCTTCCTTGAAAGATGGATTTACATTCACTGTCATTAATGATGAAACTCGCTATCCCATTGTGCCTTGGAATATTAGTTATTAATAGTAAAGAGTCATCAAAATTAATGCTTAAAATATTACTTTGTACCTTTAACTTATCTACTTAAATTTTCTATTTAATGGAAAGTGTATGTAACGTATACATAAATATGCATATATTGGAGAGGCAAAATAAAAAAATTAGGGATTGCTATGGACTGAATTATGTCCCCCACTTCCCATGTGTTGAAGCTCTAGTGCCCAATGTGACTGTCTCTGGAGTTAGGGCTTTTAGGAAGTAATTAAGGTTAAATGAGGTCATGAGGATGGGGTCCTAATCCAATAGGATTGGTGGCCTCATGAGAAGAGGAAGAGAGAGAGAGCTCTCTCCATGCACACACACCCAGGCAAGGCCCTGTGAGCCCAAATCAAGAAGGCAGCCATCTGCAAGCCACGAAGAGGGCTCTCACCAGAACCCGATGATGCTGGCACCCTGATCTTGGACTCCAGCCTCCAGAACTACGAGAAACAAATTTCTGTTGTTTAAGCCCTCTAGTCTATGGTATTCTGTTATGGCCGCCTGAGTTGACTAACACAGGGGTATGTGATCAAAAACGTTTGGGGACCACTGAAGTACATAATGTGTGGTTCCCATATATTCCTTCTCTGATTCTTCATTGTCAAATTCTTTCTCATCTGGGAAGTGGGAATAGCTCGGTGTGGTTGACTGTGGCAGTGATGGCCCCATCTGTTCTTGCTTGTTCCATGTCCTTGGGCGGTCCCCTCCCATAGAGACTTTGGCCTTGTGACTTGCTTTGGCCAATGGAACCATAGCTAATGTGTCACAGGCAGAGGCCTGGGAAGTGCTTGTGTGTTGGAGCTTGCCTTCTTTCTTACTGTGCGATCTTCTGGCACATGGTACGGAAGCCCACCATGGCCTCCAGGAGACTGAGAGACCATGGGGAGAGTGGCTGCAGACATCCCAGCTGAGCATGGGGCTGTCCTGGACCACCCAGCTCTGGCCAGGCTGGCCCAGACCAGAAGAAGTGCGTGGATAACCCACAGGGTCATGAGAAAGTACGAATGTTCATCGCTGGAAGTTTTGGGGTGGTTTGTTACACGGCAAAAGCAAAGTGAGCCAGTCAAGTATAGGGTCTTTCCCCCAGTTTAGATGCATTGCAGTCTAAAAACTGGATGGTCACCAGATGAGAGGACTTCCAACAATCCTTTGTTATTTGTCTTTGCGTTTCCAGGGGCTAGAACAGGGCCTCCCTTATATTAGATGCTCCGAAACATTTGTTGATTGAAGAAGACAGGTCATAGCAAACATACATGGAACATTGGAACATTTCCTAAATGTGTTGACATGGATGATTTTACTTACTCCTTCCCCTAGCTTTGAGGTAGGTACGATGATTGCCGCGCCCATTTTAAGACAGAGCAACCAATGCTTACGGAGGTGACAAAACTTGCCCAAGACCAGACAATTGGAAACAGCGGGTCTCTCCCATGTCTGCCTTCAGAGTACCTGCTTAGGTTCTGTGCAACACCACACGGCCTATCTTTCAATACTGAATGAATTCTAAGGATGAAAGCTAGAAACGGAATTTTCAGAGTCGCTCTGTTGCTTACATTGTCCTCAGTGCACACATCTGGCCCCTCCAGGCACAGTGGGGGATGGGGTCCAATCCCTTAGCTCTGAGAACCAGGTTTCTCATGATGGTGGCAGCTGTGGGCCTGGTGGGCCCTGCCTGATCGGGGAGAGGTCACCAATAGAGGTCATTAGGAGTAAAAGACCCACAGCTCAGGAGCTGGCGGCTTCCAACGCCATCACCTGGGAGGGGAGCCAGGTGCCGCTCCAGCTTGGGCTCAGTGAGAACTAATTGATGCCAGTTGCCCTCCCTGGGACCCAGGTGGTACCCATTATGCAAAGCCAGCTCAGCGGAGGGTCTGTGCCAGGCAAGGTCTGCAGCCAATAGCTTTCCCTGCTGGCAGTCTGTGTGAGGCCTCCCTCCATCCTCAGATGGACAGAAAGAGCACAGATTGGATGACCCTGGTAGGAGCTGTGCACAAGCGGCATGGCTGGGGAGGGGCACACTTGTGATTTGCTAATGGCAGGCTCCCCTTTGAGGAGAGCAGTTCTGGCAGCTACCAGGTGAGGACTATAATAGTAACTGGCCAGTGTGCCCAGAGCTTTCCATCAGTTACTCTTTTAGCCCTTAGAGGGGCTGATTTCCCAGTTCTCGGTGCTCACACTCTGTTCTCTGTTACACTAAACTGTTTGCTGTGATTCTCGTTTGCTTGCTTTATCATCTCTCCATCACTGGACTGCATGCCCCAGGAACATCGAGGTCTTGTCTGTCTTTTTCTCCGTGGTTTCTCTAGCATAATGTCATGCAGATAGTAGATGGACAATAAAAGTTTGTTAGGTGAACTCTTCAAGACAGACATTATTTTCCTTATCTATAAAACAGGAAACCAAAATTCAGAAATGTTGGATAACTTCCTCAAGGTTACAAAGCTAATGAATCTTAGAAACCAAAATTTTGAAACTTGCGAGGTTTCTCTAGAGCATGAGGCAGGCACCACCTGTGGTAGGAGGGAGACTTTAAGTAGTGCATAAACACACCTAAATAATATGGAATCAGCGGGCCAGCCCCGTGCCTGAGTGGTTAAGTTTGTGTGCTCTGCTTTGGTGTCTCGAGGTTTGCCAGTTCGGATCCTGGGCACAGACCTATACACTGGTCATCAAGCCATGCTGTGGCAGCATCCCACGCAGAAGAACTAGAATGACTTACAACTAGGATATACAACGAGGTACTGGGGCTTTGGGGAAAAAAAAAAGAAGATTGGCAACAGATGGTAGCTCAGGGCCACTCTTCCTCACCAAAAAAGCATTCCTTTAAAAAAAAAAATTGAATCATAATGCATAATTCGTTTTAAGAGGCAGAAAGCTTGAAAATATTTTTGAATGAGATAAGGTATCTTTCTCTCTCGTGTAAATGAACCAGAGACAGATAGGCCAGGGTTAGAAAGGCAATTCCATGATTGTCAGGAGCCCAGACTCCTACTCTGTTGCTCTGGTACCTGTATCATGTAAAGTCTATTTTGTAGCCCAAGATAGTTGCTGCAGCTCCAGCCATCATGTCTGCCCTCTAGCCATCAGGAAGAAGGGAAGATCCTGCCTCTTTCTTTAAGGGCCACTTCCTGGAAGTCGTGTACAACAATTCAGCTTATATTCCTTCGGCCACTGGAGAACTGAAGAAGAAAGGAGGGGAGGGAAGAACCAATACTTTCATTTCTATCGCTCTGTGAGGAGCCTGACTTTCACAGAGTCCCTGGGCTCATTGCTCTCAGCAGAGCCTCCAAGCCTGGAAGCTTTGATCAGAAGATCGAGAAGTGCCTGGTTGTTGGACAGGCAGTAGAGTATGACTTGCCCTATGGCTCTGGGGCCCAGGCTGATGAGGACAGGGAGTCCCTCTGTGTGAGGAGGGCCATGAGGGCAATTTCCTTTCCTCCCCAAGGTGTGTGTGGGAGAGAGGGAGGGGCTGCTCCCCTCATTGTGCCACAACCCAGCGAAGGGGAAAGGTTGTAGAAGAGCCCCTTATAGGGACTGGGGTGCCCACAGGAGGGGAAGCCCGTGGCTCCATCTGATCAGATACTGCTCAGGCCCTGGACGTGCTGATCTGCGATGAGCCTCACTGAGCAGCAGGGAGAGGGCTGGGGAGAAAGGGCAGGGCTAGGGCAGGCACTTGTTAACCCGTGTGTGCCCTGAACACCCAGGTTGTGAATTTCTCAGGTGTCTGGGGGACATGGCGGGAGGTGGCTGCCTCTGGCAAAGGGACCTCAGCAGCAAGAAGCTGTGGGGGTGGCTGCCAGTGGGGGCAGCTTAGGTGTGTGGTCGACTAGATCCAGATTGCTGGCTCAGGGATCTGGCAAGTGGAGGCCCCCATGGATCCAGGGGAACTCATGCCTGCACCCATAAGCCACCAGCATCTACAAGCACCCCCACCCCCACCCCTGCCCTAGGAAGGATTAGCCAGGCAACCAGAGCCTACAGATCCAGAGAAGACTGCAATGCCCCAGCTACACCAGGAGACCTCTTTCCTCTACCCCAAATTGCTGACTCCTAGCCCCCAAATCCTACAAGCTGGAGAAGGGAATGTTTTCTCAAAGGCAGACCAAGCTCCCCTTCAACTCCCAGGTGTGGGTGTGCAGAGGAGGGAGAGAGCAGACTGCCTGTCCCCACTCAAGTCCCCAGAGCTCCAAGCCCAATCGTGATGGGGAAGGAGTGATCTTGGAATCAGATAAGAGATTATCATTCCAAACCAGACTGGCTGAATTTTAATAAGGAAAGGGATCCGAAAGCTCTGAAATATTCCCAAGATCTTATTAAGGAACGGGAAAGGGAGATTCTGTTAAGGAAGAGGCTGGCTCATTCTTTTATTCACCAGATGGATTTACCACCTACTATGTGCTAGCCACGGCCAGTGCATATGCCCCTGCGCTCATCACGGAGCTGGGGAGACAGATGATGGAAAATAAACACACATTCCGGGGTCGGGGAGGGAAAAGGGCTGTGAAGGACTAGGAAGGAGAGGGAGGGAGCACCGCCTCTGCGGAGGGATCTTGAACAAGGGCTTGGAGGAGTGAGCAAGAAACTCTTGTGACTACCGCGGGCTGACAGCTTTAGGCCAAGATTGGCATTTCCCCCCTATTTTCTAATAGAGGTGGCCTAGCCAGCCTAGTGGGGACTTCCAGAGGGCATCAAAGTTGGCTGATTATTAGAATCTCAGATTCCCACGCCCAACCCTGGGATTCTGATCAGTTGCATGGGGGATGGGCCCAGAACCTTTCTGAAAGCTCCTCTGCTGATTCTGATCACCTGAGGGTCTGAGAACAGGTTGACTCAGTGTTATCATCTGCTACTCACAAAGCACCTGCTGGGCTGAGGTGGGAGGTAGAATCAGAACTGAGAGCTCTTCCTGTGTATTAGGAACCCTACTGAGCACTTTGTTTGCATTGTCTTTTAAAAAAAATATATAATATTTGCAAGAACTCTGAGGTAGGTACTATTATTCTACCTATTTTGTGGATGAGAAGACTGAGGCTCAGAGATATTAAATCACCTGCTTGAGATCACAAGATGACAGGTGGGAGTGCCAGGTTCTGACCCAGGCATGAAACTGTGGCCCTGCCTCCTTCCTGCAGAGATAAGATAAACACTTACTAAAAAGGGAACCGGCCACACAAGCTAACAATTCCAGGTGACAGATGAGTGTGGACCATGCACAATTTAAGATTTCAGAGGTGACAAAGAGCCAGTGAGGTCTGGATATTCAGGAATAAAGGCTGGACTGCCTCCGGTGGGGAGTCAAGTCTGGGGGAGGAGAAGCAAGCAGAAGACGACAGTCTGCAGTACGGAGCATGGCGCAGTCACCCAGCGAGAAGCAGAGACCAGAGCACACGTGGGCCCTGGATGAGGAAGTGGAGACAATACTTGCCTTGGCTCCTTATGGCAATCTGGACCCTCATCCCAGCACAGAGGGAGATAAACGGAGCCTGGGGGCCAGAATTTGCCTGGAAACAAATGTCAAACAGTGAAACTAGAGGTTTCCTGTTCAACGTATCTAAATATAGTAAGTCAGTGCAAAACTGAAATAGGAAAGGTCCTCAACCTGCATCTTTGTGACACACCCATTGACTGGCACTCAGGCACCTGTGTCCCCTCTGCCCTCCCCCCTTGCTACGTATCTGATCATTTGCACGATGCTTGGATGTACTTTGTTTTCTGTCTCCAAAAGTCCATGAGGTCTCAGTAGCCTTATAATAAACCGTCCTTTGTGTCAGCTAGTTTGGGTGGTTTCTGATCCCTGCAATCAACATATTCCTGTCCAGATAGAAATGATGAATCTGGTTTCTAATACAGGCCCGTTGAGATGTGGGGGTGGGTCATACAGGTTGAACTCTAACAGGAAGTTTGAAATTAAAAGACAGAAATTGAGTGATGTATTAGTTAAGATAATGCCAGCTGCTGTGACAGATAAACCCTGAAACCTTAGCAGCTTAACACAATAGAAGTCTATTTCTTGTTTACACCATGGTGTGTCAGGGTTCCCAGTCAGGCAGCCTTCATCCAGGGACCCAGATTCCTCCATATTGTGGCTCCTCCCTGCCATATAACCGTGGAGTCCCCTGTGCTCAGGCACAGATGGGCCAAGACTGTGGGGAAGCACTCTGGCCCAGATGTGACAAAGATCCTTCCAATCACTTGTCATTGGTGAGAATGAGTCCTCAGTCACATGATCCCACCAAAATACAAGGTGGCTGATGCTGTGGAAAATAGTATGGCAGATCCTCAAAAGTTAAACATAGAATTACCAACGAGCCAGCAATTCCACTCTTAGGTACATACCCAAGAGAACTGAAAATAGATGTTCTAACAAATATTCACTTGTATAGGAATGTTCACAGCAGCATTATTCACAATGGCTAAAAGGTGGCAACAGTCCAAATATTCATCAACAGATGAATGGATAAACAAATTGTGGTATATCCATACAATAGAACATTATTCGGTCATAAAAAGGAATGAAGTACTGGTAGATTCTACAGCATGGATGAATCTGGAAAACATTATGCTAAGTGAATGAAGCCAAACACAAAATGTTACATATTAAGTGATTGCTTTTATAAGAAATATCCAGAATAGGTAAATCTATAGGGACAGAAAGCAGATTGGTGGCTGCCAGGGGCAGGGGAGCGGGAGGAAATGAGGAGTAATTGCTTAATAGGTACAGAGTTTTCTCTCGGGTGATGAAAATATTTCGGAACTTGATATAGGGAGTGGCTGCACAACACTGCGAACGTATTAAGAGCCAGTGGTACACTTTAAAAGGGTAATTTTGTGTTATGTGAATTTCACCTCAATTAAGACAAATGCAAGGGCGCTGGGAAATGTCATCCCTAGCAGGGCAGCTGCTGCTCCCTGGTGACAACTCCACACTCCAGAGGGGGGTCATGCATCCATGGTGACCAGCTAAATATCTGTGTGCACTGTTGTTTCTCCTTCCCCCCGGAACACACCCAGCTCCTCCCCCAGGGAAATAATCCAAAGACCTCTCAGGTCACTGTATCCAGTTCAAAGCCGAGATGCACAGTCCTCTCTTGAGTGTGGAGGTGGCTTCTCTTGCTCTGGTGACTTGTACACTAACAGGACAAGCAATCTGAATCCCCCCACCTTCACACCCAATACCCAGAAGTGGAGCAGAACAGCATGATGACGGTACAAACTCGTATTCAGCATGTGGAAGACTGGCTGACGGGCAGCCGCTGGCCCCTGGAGACTGTGAGCTCCTTCTGGGAGCACTGAGGAGGTGGGACCAGGGGTGGAGAAGTTCCCTCACTAGATCCCCTTCTGATTTCTGGGGGTCCATTATTCTTTATGGCCCTGACTCCACCCTCTGAGAGAGTTCTCCTTGATCGTTATCTCCTGGGCCACATCTGAAGGGAATATTGGGGAGTTTGCCCTAGTTAGAGGCTGTACAGCCTGCACAAGCCAACCTCCTGCCTGTGCAATCTCGGGGCCCCAAGGGTTATTTAATGCTTGAATAATCAAAATCGTTGTTGGTTTGGGCTTGACACTTCTTTGGCAATAAAATGCCCTAAAAATCGTAGGGGGGCCAGCCCAGTGCGCAGTGGTTAAGTTTGCACTGTTCCGCTTTGGCGGCCCAGGGTTCACCTGTTTGGATCCCAGGTGTGGACATGGCACTGCTTGGCAAGCCATGCTGTGGTAGGCGTCCCACATATAAAGCAGAGGAAGATGGCCACGGATGCTAGCTCAGGGCCAGTCTTCCTCAGCAAAAAGAGGAGGATTGGCAGCAGATGTTAGCTCAGGGCTAATCTTCCTCAAAAAAAAAGATTGTAGTATGCTTCTTACTAGACACAAAAAAAGGGCATTGTGTATGATTTTAGTTGTATGATGTTCAAAAACAGGCGAAATGGATCAATGATGACACTTCGCATTTGATTGGAATCCTATAGACAAGAAGACTCAGAGTGGCTAAGTGAATAGCCTAAAGTCACACAGCCAGTTTGAGCAGAGGCAGGACTAGAACCCAAGTCTCCAAATATACAGCCCAGGGAGCTCCCTTTCACACTTTGGCTTTCACGGACAGTGAACAGACACAGCAGTTTCCAAATGCAGTTTTTTTCTTTGGGTGCTTTTAATTAGCATATATGAAACACACTGCCAATCTAATTTAATTATAATTAGGTAACCAGAAGTCTGATTATGTTGTAAATTTAGATTAAAGAGCTGTTGTTTTCAATTAGGTTTGATTGTAAAGTGCTTTGACACTTTTCCTGGCCTTAAGGAAAGTTCACTATATAATTTCCCACTTACTTGCATTTTGTCCACAGGTCTGGGGTAGTAATAACTGGACTAAAGTTTCCAGGGCACCCCCATTCTGGTGCAGATTTGGACCTGGTACCTATCCCATTGGTGGCAAGGGCCGCTGGATGCTGCTGGTCTGTTGTGTCAGAGTGCTCTCGGCTGCGTGTTAGAGAAGATGCAGCTGAAAAAGGCTCAGTCCTCCAGGGGCCTGAAAGTCTCACACAAAAGAAGTATGGAGGTAAGGCAGCTCCAGGGTTGGCCAATTGCTTTCAAAACATACTTGAGGACCCAGGCTCATTCCACCTTCCTGCTCTACCAACTTCAGCATGTTGGCTTCTGTCCTCAGGCTTGTTGCTAAGTGGTTTTGTAATGGCTGCTGCAGCTCCAAGCTTTCCCCTGTCCCCAGAAGAAGACATTTGTTCCTTGCATCCCTTGAGCTTCCGGTAGATTTCTCATGACTTCTTGGCCAGGACTGCAGCACAGGACCCTTCGTAAGTCAACCACTGTTCTAAGGACTCACCACGATTGGCTTGGGCAAATCAAGTTCGTCCTGTAGTCTTTCCTAGAGCCCATGGTTGTCTGATGCCTGCCAGCAAATTAGTAGAGGCCTGGGGACAGGAATTGGCCATTGGCTGGGCTACCAACGATCTATGCCTGGAGCCAGTGTGCCCACAGCCTAGGCGTTTCTGGCTGAACCCAGTTTGGGTCTGCAATATCATGACCCAAGGAAGCTAGCTGCAAATAATTGCTTTTTGCTTCTCCATGAGGTATCTGCCATTCCTGTGTTCCTGAAGGCTGAGCTGCAGCACTGCCTGTAGGTGGTGTTGGCAGGGTAAGGCACAGCTGGGCAGGGAAAAGGATGGAAAAGAGGGGACCTTTTAGAAGACAGCGAAGGAGGCAAGCTGCCTGGAAGATGAGAGAGAAGTGCATGTGGCTGTGGTGGGAGTGGCCAAGCTCCCCCAGTTGTCTCTGGGGAACATTGAGAGATCTATCTGCCTTGGAAAGAAGGCGTCAGAGAGAACTGGCTTGGCCCCCTGCACCTCAGGTAATGCTCCCAGCAGTCCTGTGAGGTGCGTATTACCCAACCCAAACTCTACTGTTCTGCTGTCCCAGGCTGCCTCCAGAAGTGACCATCCACTTGGCACTCCTGCTTCCCCCTGCTGCCTTGTGTGGCCCACTTCTGGACAACGAAGTGTGGTGGATGTGTGGATACGTCCTGGGCTCAGACTTCCCGTGCGCACATTCAAGTTCCTCTCCTCCCTGACTTTAGGAATTTCTTTAAGCTCTCTTAGCCTCAGCTTCCTCATCTGAAAAACTCTGCCTCGTAGAGTTCTTGTGGGGATGAAATGAGATAATCCAGAGAAAATGCTTAGCACAGTATCTAGCAATTAGTTAACAGCCAACGAACATTCACTATTATTATCACTTAATAATATTAATATTATTATTCGTGGTACTCATGGGCCACATGGAAAAGCTGGCTAATGCTCTGGCCATCAGGACTCCAAGGCTCTTTTTCAGCATTGGTTTTAAGGCTAGTTCTGAGTCCAGAGGAAAGGCAGTACACGCTGGGTGGAAGGAGCCCCCGGTACGGGCCTGGCACACAGGAGGTGCACAACAAGTATTAGTTGCCTCTCTGCCTTAGAATTCTGCCAGCGGCTCAATGGCCTTCCCGTTTTCTCTGCTGTCAAGCCTCCAGAGCGATGCTTAACCCGTCACCTTGGAGACACTGTGCTCCGGAGAGAGGTTTCCATTTTGGATCTCTGGTGACTGCACAGGCAGCCTCCGCTCCCTCACCGAACATGTTCCTTAAACCGTCGGGAAAACTGAATGCATGAAAGTTGAACAATGGATCCATGTAGTTATAAGAGGCTGTTCCATTCTCAGAAAGCTAAAAATATTATAAAATCCTTGATCACAATTGTTCTTTTCAACAGTCCTTGACAGTATTTTCTTGCCTTTTGAACTTAATTTTGTTCATCTCTTTTGAAATTAAATACACAAGTAACTGGCTGAAGTCCAGTGAATGGCCGACAGAGTGGAGTGTTCGCAGCTCTTCTAATGGTTTCCATCGGTGTCTAAAGGGAATTAAGTTAACAGGGTTTTTTTAAATCACTGGTATCAGATCATCCGATTTTCCATTTTCTACTCATTTTTACAAAACAATAAGGCAAAAACATGCAATTTTCACGAACAGATACTGTTGACTAGATAACGACAAGGAGCTGCCAAAACTGACCAACTGGCTGGCAGGAGGTACCGCTGTGCCAAGGCTGGAAATGTTTGGGTGTAGCATATGAAAGGCAATTTGGGGTTTAATGTATGAAAGTGCCGACTGTGAGTGGAGTAAATGGAGTTGTGACCCATTTGTATCTTCCTCTTTTTAAATATGACAAGATAGATACCAACTCCTGCCAGATGATCAGCATGGCCTTTAAAAGGCACTGGCCTCTGCCCAGGGCTAATCCACTGAGAGTTTTGGCCCCCAGATCATGAAGCATCTTGGTCCAACCACCTGGAATGCCAATGAGAATTGCCTGGATTGACTGGCCATGAAAAACCAGGTGTTTTGTGCTCACTGCTGCCAAGTACGGATATGCCCATGGCACCTGCCAGGGCTGGCTGATGGCAGAGGGCCAGTCCTGAATTTCAACCCCAGGAAGGGCCTCCCTTCCAGGCCACAAATGAACTGTGTTAGGCCCAGGTGTCCCCTTCTGCTAAGACTCCATTGGGATTGGATGCTCTGGATCTTTCAATGCTGTTTCGTCACTCAAAGTGCAAACAGTGACTTTGAATAAACTTCTGAATTCTCGTCTCCAAGCTTCTCTGTAATCTTCTCCTCTGACACAATCCTTTACCCTTTTCCTCCTTCACAACCCCTTTCACTGCTCCAAGTCAGCACATTCTTTTATGCGTGTTTTCTTCAAATATTTCCTCCAAGTCTTTGCCTTAATCCAAATTTAGCTGTCCCCTGAGCTCAGCTTCCCTGTGACCTCTCAAGGGGACATTATTTCTCATGCCCTGTATTCCTCTAATAGGGAGGAGGTGGCATTTGTTCCATTCCATTCCTTCCTTTCTCCCTTGTAAGCTCCATTGAGACTCATGCCATTGGAGTTTTCCACGTCACCTCCTCATAGTGACCATCTCCTTGTCATTACCTCCCCCTCATTTTCATTTCTAGATTACCTTTATCTCCATGTCAACTCCTGCCATCCCTTCCAGTCCTCTGAACTTTTATGTCCCTGGCCTCTACCAGGCCCAATTCTAATATTTGCAGCAAGAGGGCAAATAAAGGCTCATCTGTATGTCCAAATATTTAAATGTTACATATCCAGCTAACAAATTGTTAAATAACACATATCCTGTCCCCCTTCCTTGATAAACACACCTTTATATGACGACAAAAGAAATATATGTAAAGTTATGGTAAAATATCAAAGATGACTGAATTTAACTATTTTTGTGTATTTCTGGGTGCTCTTTCCATGAGCTTATTATTTAGATACATAATAAAAAAGTCATAAATAATTCATAAATTATATTTATTCCATAAAAGTTAATTTTCTTGCCTTCACGTAAGTAAATTACTAATTATGTTGTTATAATCAAGACTTTTACATAATTTGTGTTCTATTGAAAGTAATGACTAATTATACAAACTTCTGGGGACATTATGGTTCTTAGGATGTTTATCATTAATTTCAAAATGGAGAAATTATGTTGAGTTGAGGTTGGAGCAACTGGAATTGTCAGTTAAATTCTTAAAGCAATACTTGGATTGGAAATGAATCACAAGTTTAATATATCATGTTCATATGATCATGATATACCATGAGTTTAATATATCATGTTTAATATAAAACATTTTGATGGGGTTAGGTCATATATGAATTACTGTCACCAAAAATAGTATAAAATATTTTAATTTCATTACATAAATTGCTTTCACCAATATTATGAGTTTCACCGTCTCTTAAAAGCAATTATCAAGATCCATACAGTATTTTAAAGTATTTTCCCTCCCAGTTCTTCAGTGCTGGGATAGAATAAGAAAATTAACAACAGCAGCATGTTATTTAATTTGTTAAAAAATCCTTCTCCAGATTATATTTTGATCTATAATGGCCAAAAATAGTCACTATAGAAGCTAGTTCGGGGAAATTTTGTACAAGTCTTCTTTATATTACGCAAACATTTTTGCTTCCTTTAAAATTTTCTTTAAAAATAAAAAAATTAATACTTTAAAAAGTGAAACAGACAAACTTAACTCTGTATGGTTTTCTTTGGTAAGCATCAGTTCACACCCAAAACAGGATTGTGCAAATACAAAAGTACTTCCATTTTTCAGTAAAGACTACAATTCACTCATATTTGAAGACCTTGTATTGTTTTACTTAACTCTTCAAGTGCACCTCATGTATCTCATCTGAATTAAATCAAATTGCTTTAACACAGCAAGTAGATCCAAGACCATGAATTAGAACACGAAATGGGCACTTGGCACAACTGGGAAATGATACTTTGTTATGCAAGACTCTATCACATTAATGCCAAGTGGAAAGGATTTCAAAAGTTAATTAATTTGTCCTCTCTCTCAGTTAAGTGCTTCTGTTGCTCAAATCCTCCCCATATTCTGATATATCACTGTCTTGTGTGTCAGTGGACACCACCCAGAAACCTTCCTGGCATCCAGAAGTGGTCACTTGTTGTTTTGAGGATATGGCATGTAGAGAAGCGATACTGAATTGCTAATTCAAACGTTCTACCTTTTGGTTATCACCTATCCTGCTGGTTTCTGGATTAAGGACAGACATCCTTGCAATAGCTCTTCAACTTTACAAAGGCCTCTCATCCATAAACAACTCTACCTTCTCTCTAGCTGTTGGCCCTATCTGTCTCTATTTTTTCATCCAGCTTGGAGTCCATGGCTGATCCATTATTCCCATCGCTCACGCAACTCTCTTCCCATCACCAACCATCCAAACGCCAGCTTTGGGTGAACATGAGCATCTATCTAGGCCTATATCAGAGCAGCTGAGCCGTCCTTGAAACCTGTCTTTCCCTCACCTTCAATATTTAATGTATCAAGTCCTGTCTATCCTAACTCTAAAATAAATCTGTAGTCTACCACTTCTTTCTGTGTCCACTACCATCCCTCTAGTCCGAACCACCCTTATCTGGTTCCTGAAATATTGCCAGAACTCTCTAATTGGTCTCTCTTTTTACTTTCCTTTCCTAGATGCCACTCCCCTCAAGGCAGTTAGATGCCCTTATACAATGTAAGTCACATCTTACAGCACTTCCTTACCTCTTTTCCATTCAGATAGAAACACAAATCCTCAAAGAACTTACAAGGACCTGCATAACCTGGCTATTTCCTACCTTTGCTCCATATGCCATATCGCTTTCCCTCTCCTTCCCTCCACTTGAGTCTCATTACCTTTCTTTCAGTTCCTAGATGATGTCAAACGCCTTCTGTCCTGTTGCTTCTTCTGCCTAGAATGTTCTCTCTCTAAACTTGTTGACTGACTACCTTCTCCCCATCCTTTCATCTTAGCAGAAATACACCTTTGCAAAAAGATTCTCCTTGATTACCCAAAGTAAAATAATTTTCTCTGTTATGTCCTCTCACGGCATCTCGTATTTTCCTTCATACGGCTTGTCACGCCTGGCTCATGTGGTTCAGTGTTTAACACATCACCTCAGGGCAACGGAAACTCTGTGAGAGGCAGAAACTCCGTCCGTTTCCTCCTGCAGCCCCAGCACAGTGCCTGAACACACAAATATTTGTGAATGACTGAGTGAAAGGGACAGGCCTGCAGCAGGGTGCTAGCAGGAAAAGCTTTTTTTCTACAGCCTCCCTCAGCCTACAGTCATTTCCTTCAGCTCCTAAATTCACCAGGTTTACAGACAGAATTGCATCATTATCTCTGTTCCCCTGCTAGGATGGAATTGAGGAGTCAGACATTCAGATGTAAAAGGAAGGAACAGAATCCAATATGGAAAGAAATACTGAATAGAGAACGCTCCCCCGAGTGGCTGCACGTCTTCACTGTAAGCAGGAGTCTCGCTGTGCAACTATTGAGGCTTGAGTTATTTACATGTCTCTGACCCTCTTACCTTCTGATCAAGATCCTTCTAAGAGCTTTGCAGTTAGACTTCCAATTGCATTATGCATCCACAAGTCATTCCTTTGTCAAATGCTGTATTGGTACCATTGTAATCTCCTAGGGATTAAAAAAAAGTATGCATTCTTCTTTATCCTAATGTAGTTTATCAAAGTTGGTTTCTGTTTTCCATGCTAATGTCTTCACGAAATTAATAGTAAATTTAAAAGTAAAATAGCAATTAAAATAAATTATCTACATGTCTGTATGTTGTCTGCCACAGTCTCCTCTTATTCAGTTAGTCCTTACTCGACTACTTAGAAGAAGCATGTACAATTTGTGGATTTTTTTCATGTGATTTTTCTTTTCTTTCCTCTTCTTGCTCTCCTCTGAGCAATTTACCCTTTACCAACAATGCAAGAATTAGGAGGGTAGGATAGATGAAAAGATGTAAAAATGGCAATAATAAAACTTACTTTCTCTTAGGGAAAAATGTATCTCATTGTACAGGTTATGTTTTAAGAGCTGACTAAAGGAACAAGAACTGTTGATGTGGAGTAAGATTTCAAGTAGATTTAAGCTGGTCATGCATTTGTTCATTCAAAAATATTGATTACAATGAAACATTCTGTGGGAAAAGTGACAGGAAGGTATTTAAAACCACACAAAGACTAATTCTTAGTGACAAAGTCTCTGTGCCCCTACCCCCTCCAAGTTTTAACTATTATAGACCATTAGTCACATATTTATTTTGTAATTAAATAAACACGTTATATCTTTCTTGATTCTAATCAGTACATACACAATTTTGCATAACTATATTGATTAGGGAGGTATTTATGAAGGGGAGGGAGTAGAGAGGTTGGGATGAGGTTACGTGATGGATGGGCTCCAGAAGATTAGGTACTTGGGCCTATAATGAGCAGTGTTGCCTATCCAGTACCCATTTACACCTCCCAAACTGCCCCGAATTTTGTTCTTATATCCACCCTTCGCTTCTCAGCTAATGCACTTAAGGAGAAGCTGATCCCACTCTGAGTTCCACGGGTGGGCCTTATTTTCCAGGAATAAATCTATACCCTTTCCAGTAAATGGCTCTGGAATTCAGGTCTAAATGCCATATGGATCAGCTCAGGAACGGGCCAATGAGACATTGAGAAGGAGTTTGCTAAGGGCTCCTGGGAAAGAATTTGCTTGCTCATAATAGACAACTACCAGAAGTCCTGGGCCTCTTCTTCTTGGCATTGTTGTCCGTGTATACGAGGCCTGGGGTTGGGGCAGCCAGTTTCCTGGAAGCCTGAGGATGAAGCTTGAAAAGAGATCAGGTCAAAGAACACTGCATAGGACAGAGCTGGAGCCCTGACTGAAGCACGCCCCTCCTTTGCCCTCCCTAGACCTTATCAGTCTGTTAGCCCATGAATAGCCTTGGTTTTTCAGCAATATTTACTTGAGATTTCTCTTTCTGGAAGCCAAAACAAACATTTTAATGTATAGAATCCCAAACTGTACTTCTTTTATCTTGTTTTTGTTTCTTTTTTAAACTTTCAGGTTTGATTTTTTTTTTGGACTATGAAAATAACACATGCTCATTGTAGAGAATATAAAACATTGAAAGATACAAAGAAGATTAAAACCATCCAGAAGCACATTATCCTTAGATAACTGCTATTAATGTTTTGAATTAGTCTTCTCTTTATGTATACAAACTTACATATATACATATATTTATCCTGCTTTAATGAAACTCATAGACTGGTGGGAAATAGAAACAAACAAACCAAAAGGCCGAACAAATAGATTAGTATCTGTGACTATTGAAGGCTGTAGTAAATATTAACCTATTATAACTGTCCAGTGTCAGCTCAATGGTTGCTAGTAATCTTATTCCCCATCTTCATATCCCAGAGCAAATCATTAAAGATTTTAAGTTAACTATTAAAATATAATATGCTTTTAAGTGTGATATAATAATGTCCATAAAATCAACCAGTTATCAATATGTTCGTTTGGTTTCCCTTCAGCAGGTGGTATTTCTTCTTCTTTATGGTAAGTTGCACCCTGTCAGTGACTGCTTTGGCCCAATCATCATTAGATTTTTCCTTAATGGTGTGTTTAGTCAATTACAGCTAAAATGAATGTCTTATATTGATCATTTTGGTAGTACACACATGAAGGGTCGTGTTGACCAGTGTGTTGAGTAAAAACCCCGGGAGTAGGGCCTTACTAGGATGGATGTTATATTACTATCATACCAACTACTATCATACCAATCTCTTCAGTTCTAAATGTTTTCTAATTTCCATTATGACTTTCTGACCCATAAGTTGATTGGAAGAATAGAAATGTGGGCTTTACTAGATGTCTGTTGCTTATTGATTTCTAACTTGACTACATAATGGTCAGAGAATGTGGTTGCTATGATACCAATCTTTAGACATGTAGAGAGACTTGCTTTATGACCTAGTATGTGCAACTTTTGTAAACGTTTCACATATTCATGAAAGGGATGTACATCCTGCAGTTATTGAGTACAATGTTCTATATGTATTCATTAAATCAGGCTTAGTAATTGTATTATTCAAATTTTCTAGTCCCTTAAAGATGTTTTGGTCCCTTTGATCTGTGTATTAGTTTCCTGTGGCTGCTGTACTGAATTACCACAAACTTGGTGGCTTTAAATGACAGAAGTGTATTCTCTCCCAGTTCTGGACACTAGATGTCTGAAATCAAGGCATTGGCAGGGGTGCGTTCTCTCTGGAGGCTCCATGGGAGGGAGAATCCACTTGCCTCATCCAGCTTTGGGTGGGTGTGGGCCCTGGGGTGGGAGTGTGGCTGGGTCACCCAATCTCTGCTTCTGTGCTCACACTGCCTGTTCCTCTTTTCTGTGTCTCCTCTTTTGTCTGTTTTCTCTTCTGTCTCAGATCTCTCTCTGCCTTTCTGTTATGAGGACACTTGCCACTGGTGGCCCACCTGGATAATCCAGGAAGCTCTCCTCATCTCAAGATCTTTAACTTGATTATCTCTGCAAAGAACCTGTTCCCAAATAAAGTAACATTCACAGGCTCCAGGCATTCAGACACAGACATATCTTTTTGGGGCCTGCTATTCAACCCACTGCAATCTATTAGAGAGATATGTAAAAATCACCTACTCTGATGGTAGATTTCTCTTCTTGTACTTCTGTTAACTTTTGCTTATCTTGTGACCATGTGGTTAGAAACACACTTATGGCTCTTCTATCTTTCTTGTGTATCCAATTTTTTATGTAGAGACCTCTATCTCCAGTCACACCCCCCCCACCTAAAAAGTCCATTGACGACAAACTGTCAGTTGTTGTTTGTCTGAAAAAGACTATAATTTGTCTTCCTTCTTCCATCCTTTCTTTTGCTGGGCATAGAATTCAAAGGTTACATTTTTTTTCCCCGTTAGCATTTCATTCAATTGTCTTTTATAAAAAATTTCTTTTTTTATATTTCCAAAACGTCTCAGGGCCAGAGAATTAGTATTGTTCTACGCCCAGAAATTAAAAACCTCTGCTGATTCAAAAAAATATATGCCATTATTAATATGACGGAGGATTGTCTCAAATGAAATCACTCTAAGTGACTGATAAAAATGTTTCATTAAGTATAGCGCAGAATATTTTGGGAAAATATATGTAGAGAAGCTGAAACAAACGTGGACACTGAAGTACATCAGAGACATCTCAGTATCTGAAGAGATTCTTCACACTTCATTATCTGCTAGCTTAAATGTAATGAAGGGTTTTTCTAGAAAGCTTTATTACTAGTAGCTAGAATGAGCTCCACAATAAACAATTATAATGTATATTCTCATATAATATACTACTATTGCTACAATTTGAGAATGAAGAGGAATGAAAGAAATTAGTTACATAATCTTTCTTCTTTGCCTCTCAAGACTCTCGCACATCATCTCCAATTTGTAATCAATTTGTGAAATACTGCACGAAGCTTGGCACGTGTAAGTTTAACATCTCTGGCCTCAGAGTACGGAGGAGTCACGGAACTTTCAAGGGCTGCCCAGAGCGGTCCCACCCACTTATAACGTGCGAGCCGGGGCCTCTCGTGGCCCCCAAGCTCCGTCCTCAAGCAGAGGCCAGGGATGCGAGGCTCTCTGCGGTGCGAAAGGCGGATAAACCCGGCGAGCGCAAGAAAAACACCATCGAAACGCGTGGTTTGAGCCACAGCGACCGACAGCCCAGCTGTGGGCGCATCTTCAGACCTCCCGGCTCCCCGTCGTCCTGGTAACCAGACTGAGAACGCGCGTGCGCAGATAATTCTCTTATCACGTGAGGCCGGGCCAGGGGGCGGGGCCGAAGAATGCTCACCCGGACCCGTCGCCCCTCCCCTGTCAGTGCGGGGCCCGCCGAGGCTGGGCTAACCTGCCCAATTGCGTGGGGGCGCCTCGCAGCTCCCGCCCCTTCTCGCTTTGCTTTCTCGCGGCTGGTTCCTCGCACCACGTGCCCTCCTGGCCGCTCCCCGTGCTGCCCTTTCCAACTGCCTGTTGGAAGCTGCTGTAAAATGTCGTGAGGGGTGCTGCCGCTTTACGGCTGCCTCTCCCAGACTCCAGCCCGGGAGCGCCCACCGCCGTCAGCCGTGTCTCTGAGAGTCGGCCCAGTGGAGAGTGAGAGACCCGGCCTGCCGCTCTCTCCCTGCCGCGCCCGATCCGGCCCCCGGCGATGTGAGCTCGAGGAGGCTGCGGTGCCCCCCTGCCCGGGGTTGAGACGGGCGGCAGGTGCCTGTGAGGCGGGCGGGTGCTGGGGGCCTGCAGGATGGAGGAGAGCATGGAAGAGGAGGAGGGGGGCAGCTACGAGGCGATGATGGACGACCAGAACCACAACAACTGGGAGGCCGCCGTGGACGGCTTCCGGCAGCCCCCGCCCCCCCCGCTACCCCCCTCGTCGATCCCAGCCCCTGCCCGAGAGCCTCCGGGGGGGCCAGCTGCTGGCGGTGCCCGCCGTCTCTGTGGACAGGAAAGGCCCCAAGGAGGGGCTCCCGATGGGGCCGCCGCCGCCGCCGGAGGCCAATGGGGTGATCATGATGTTGAAGAGCTGCGACGCGGCCGCCGCCGTGGCCAAGGCGGCCCCCGCCCCCGCCCCCAGCGCCACCATCAACATCAACACGTCCACCTCCAAGTTCTGTGAGTCCAGCCTTTCCCCGGCAGTCCCGGCTTTCCTTCTCCCCACCCGGACGCCGAGTCCACCCCTCTCGGCCAGCCCGCTTCCTTTGTTCCAGGCCCGGGTCTCTCCTCCCCTCCCCGCCTCTCCCGCCTCGTTCGGTGTCTGCGGCCAGCGCCGGGGCGGCCCTGGCTTCTTGTATTACCTGGCCGGGAGAAGCAGCCCGGGACGCGCGCAGCCCCAAGTTCTGCAAACGCGATCCTTATCGCAACCGGCTCGCTCTCAACTGTAGGAAGCTCTTTTCTTCTCCGTTCCCCCTTAAAGTTTCACTGTCAAACGTGAGGGGAGATTAAGGGTCCCTAAGTTTCGTCAGGGAGAGGCCTTCAGTCTTCCTTTTACAGCCAGAGAGAAAAGAAACCTGGCAACTTGTGCTCTTGTGCTTTTAGCCAGTCCGCGTTAAACAAGTCAGGAGTTAGAAAGTTAACCTACATCTACCCCTCGTTCTTTCTCTTCTCCGGTGTACATCTTCTGCATCCTGATAGGTAGGGGCATGTGTGAGTTGCTTCTTGAGTAACACCAATGCAGTGGGAGCTGCGACACCGTTTTAAAGCTATTAATGTATAAAATTACTTTTCAAAGCCCGCACTTGTAAGAATAAGCCATTCAGCATGTGTCCACATCCCAGATTCTGTTGAATATTGAACTTTCTGTTAGTGATCTGCCTTAACGCTCGATTGCAGGCAGAAAGATTTAAGACCATAGTCTGTTTTGTAATCGGAAACTGTCCCTGACCAGGATGTATGCTTCCATAGCTAGGGAAAAAAGTGCTTTTGCTCTGAGCGGTTTTTTTGGGGAGTGGTGGTGGTGACAGTTGACCATTACAGCCAGATTTTTCTCTCCTATTAATAACTGTAAGTTTTGAGTGGCATCTGCTGAACCAACTGGAGATTTCATTTCTGGTTACTAATTTTATCAAGCTGTACCAGTAATTGTCCAGTTAGCTGTGCAGAGGAAATATCTGCCTTGATTCACATGTGTAGTCACAGCCTTACACTTTTTGTTTTTTATGGGAACAAGCACATAACCTTATTTGTTTGCCTTTGAGATAGTGCTTTAGTCAAAGACATTCATATGTAGGTATGGTTGGTAAGATTTGTATGTGATTTTTTTCCATAGTATTCATACGTGAGAATAATGGTTATATCGTATAGTTTGTATGTTGAAGTTTATGTGGTGAAACCAGACCTTGGACAGAGTGGCAGGGTGACTTGTCTAATGCTGAAGGAAGCTTGCTTTAGTGTTTAAACAAAACTCTTTTGAAGAGTTCAAAAAAGATCATAAATTTAAAAGCAGAAATCAGTGAAATTAGGAACAAAAGGAAGATTTGCCAAAACAAAAGATTGTTCTTTGAAGATTAATAAGCTAGACAGACCTCTGATAAGATTGATCAAGAAAGAAAGATGCAAATAAAATACGTGAAAAATGGGAAATAACTACAAACATGAGATTTTAAAAAAGAATTTTATGAATTGCTATAGGTTAGTAAATTTGAAAGCCTAGATGAACTGTATAAATTCTTAGAAAACTACAAACTGATAGTTGGTATCAGAAGAAATAGATAGCTTGAACTGACTAATAGATATTTGATAAACTGAAGGGGTAGTTAAAGACCTCCCCTTTCAAAAACTGGACTGAGATAATCTAATGAGTTGCATCAAACTTTTAAATAACACTTAATTCCTTTTTACATGTTGTTCTGGGGAATACGGGGGAGGGGGGAAAAGAGACGCTAAGCTCATTTTATGAGGTTGGTTAAATCTTTATTCTAAAACTAGATTAGGACAATATGGGAAAATTATAATCTGTCTCAGTTATTAACATAGATATGAAAATCCTACACAAAATACTAGCTCATCAAATCCAACAATGTGTTAAAAGACTCATGATCCAGAGAGTTTGTTTTAGGAATGTAAGTATGGTTCAACATCTGTTTATCTATTAATGTAATTTATCATTAATAGAGTAAAGGAGAAAAATCATGATTTTCTCGATACCATAAAATCAGTGAATAAGATCCAGCTACTACATATTATAAAAACTCTTTGCAAGCTTGGAGTACAAGATAAACTAGATAAAGGTCATTACCAAAAACCTATAGCAAATAGTAATACTTAATGGAGAAATTTTAGATACATTCACTTTAAGATCGGTAACAAGGTAAAGATGCCCTCTATCATTGTTACTGTTTAACATGGTAAGAAAAGTCCTGGCTAACACTACAGAGGGAAAAAATAAGAAGTATAAGAATAGGAAGGGAAACAATAAAACTCATTATTTGCAGATAACATCACTTACCCAGAAGAACTGTTAGAATCTAGAGTGAAGCTATTAGAACTAGTCAGAGATTAGCAAGGTTACTGGAGTTAAGATCAACCTAGAGAAACTAATAGCTTTTACTACACTAGCAGTAACCAAGTAGTAAAGGTAATCAAAAGCAAATACTGTATACGATAATAGCAACAAAACTATAAAGCCTCTGGGAATTAACACAAGACTACACAAGACCTTTAAGGGGAAAACTTTAGTAAGGAGTTAGAAGAGGGTCTAAATAAATGGGGAAACTTTCCATGCTTTAGGCATAAGATTACTGATTATAAGGATGTCAGTTTTGGGGGCCAGCCCCGTGGCACAGTTGTTAAGTTTGCACATTGTGCTTCAGTGGTCCGGGGTTCACTGGTTCAGATCCCGGGTGCAGACCTGTGCCCCGCTTGTCAAGCTGTGCTGTGGCAGGTGTCCCACATATAATGTAGAGGAAGATGGGCATGGTTGTTAGCTCAGGGCCAGTCTTCCTCAGCAAAAAGGGGAGAATTGGTGGCAGATGTCAGCTCAGGGCTAATCTTCCTTAAAAAAAAAAAAAATGTCAGTTTTGGGGTTGGCCTGGTGGCTGAGTCGTTAAGTTTGCACGCTCCACTTTGGCAGCCTGGGGTTTGCAGGTTTGGATCCTGGGTGCAGACCTACACACTGCTCATCAAGCCATGCTGTGGTGGCATCCCACATAGAAAATAGAGGAAGAGTGGCACAGATGTTAGCTCAGGAACAATCTTCCTCAACCACAAAAAAAAGCTTTCTCCATTTTTTTTTTTTTTTTTGGAGGAAGATTAGCCCTCAGCTAACTACTGGCAGTCCTCCTCTTTTTGCTGAGGAGGCCTGGCTCTGAGCTAACATCCGTGCCCATCTTCCTCTAGTTTATACGTGGGACGCCTACCACAGCATGGCTGCCAAGCAGTGCCATGTCCGCACCCGGGATCCGAACCAGCGAACCCCGGGCCGCCGAGAAGCGGAACGTGCGAACTTAACCACTGCGCCACCGGGCCGGCCCCAAAGCTTTCTCCATTTTAATCTATAAATTCGATTAAACTGCCAATAAAATTCCACTTGCTTTGTCTGACAAACTCAGTAACCTAAATCTAAAATTTGTATGGTAGGCGGGATAGTTTCTGAATAGCTAAATCAAAGATTTGTTTTGGCGGTGGCTTGCGTTATCAGAAGTTAAGATACTGTTTCAGGGCTGTAGTAATAAAAACTAGGGTAAGTGCAAGTATAGAAATACAGACTGGGGGAACAGATTACAGAGCAGAGACTTACATGTATATGTTAAGGAACTTAAGACACAGGTGGCATCATAAGTCAATGGAGAAAGGAGGCATGTGTTTATGAAGAGTGCCTCACTACATGGAGAAAAAACAAACCTAACACAGACAGGATGGACAGTGGATAAATTAAAGAGCTAAATGTGAAAGGAAAAATTAGAAAAGTAATGGAAGACTATGTTGAAGCTTTTTCCCTAGGGACAGGGAAGGCCTTCTTAAAGTTTCAAAAACTTACAAAGGTGAAAAAATAATGACACTGATTCTATAAAAATTAAAGATTTTCATTCAGTGAAAGACATGAAAGAATGAGAGAAGATATTTGCAGTGCCTAAAATTGACCAGGGATTAATATCTAGAGTAGAGAAGGAACTACATATCAATAAAAAGAAGGCAGCAGCTCCTGTGGAAAAATAGGCAGAGGGTATTAATAAGTAGTTTACAGAATAGAAAATCTTAAGCATAGAAGGAGATGTTTGAAATTATTAAATAATCAGAGACATGCAAATTAAGAGAGTAATGCAGTGTCTTCTTTTTCCATGTGTTAGGTTGGCAAAAAGTAGAAAGCTGGATGGTACCAGGTGTGGGTGGGGTATGGGGCTGTAGGATTCGCTGGTAGGACTAACAGTGTAGCGGACCTGTGAGGTGTTGAGATGCCTGGTCTCTGTGGACCAGATAGTGAAAGACAGCTGTAGTGATGAAGCCCTGAGCTGTGACGGTGAGGGTGTACTTCTGATCTGTAAGGTGAAAACAGCTTCTGATGGTCTGTTTTTGGAACAGATTGAAAAAAAAAAAAGCTTTTGTTACCTTACTGGGTGCGTACCAGATTCCAGGGACTGTTAATTTGTCCCAGAAGGAGACCATATCTGGAACAGCAACTACAATTGTAGTTGCCACTTGATGTGATTTACTATATACTCTACAGTTATTTTCCAAGACCCAACTCCTCCACTCTGGCCAAATAAGCTACTGAGATCGGAATGTCATAACAATCCCAGTCCCTGTATCTTTAAGTCTTTGAAGTTGGTACCATCCTCTGCAGTTCCCACCGGGATGCGCTGTTGTTTTGGTAGGAAAGGGCACATCTAGGGGATTTTACTTGACCCTTCCTACACTGATAGCCCTTACTCCATAGTTTAGGGAGCCTTTAACTGCATTCAGAAACTAGGGAAGTTACAGGGTGGGTCTGTGGATCCACTGAGCCTGCTATGAGACAGATTGAGGCCAAAACACCATTTATCAGTGTGACATCTACAGCTCCTGATCTGACTAGTTTACTACAGTGACGTTCTGTCAGGGTTTGTATTGGCTTAGAGCCAGCGTTGAGTAACCCCTAAATAGCCTGAGTGATTCTGTTTCCCAAATGCACTGTCTCCTTGATGAATAGCTGCATGTTCTATTGGAAAAGGCTAGGAGGAAGACTTTAAGTATGCTCTTGATGCGATTTTGTAGGATCCTTCCTCAGTGAACCCATTTTCTCCTTTATTCCAGGAACTCTGTGTCTGTGAACAGGCTCAGTCTGGGTATTAGGTGAGGTGCCGTAACTCTCCATTGTGGCTACTTAAGTCAGGCCTCTGATATACTTAGAGTTTTTTGTTTTTGTTTTTTTTCTTTTTTCTTCCCATTATACAGATCAAGTAATACCTGAGTATACCGCCCATCTTTTTTTCCTAAAGACACCATGGTTAGCCACCACCAGAGATCCAAGCCATTCTGATAGCCGTTTGGCCCTGCTGCCTATTATAATAACCATCCCCACTTTATGTCTGAGGAGTTAGTATTTCTACTTACCCTTTATCACTTTGGGAATCCCATTATCCCACTGAAATCAAGCAGCTGCTTTTAATGGTCAGTGTTGCCTGTCTTTAACCCAGAACTACGAAGGATAGCCACCTCAGCATTTTATAAGGATGTTGTATCCTTCACCAATATATTTATCAATTCCTTGGTGAAGGGTCTTCTCAGAGGACAGTTTAAGAGTGTGTATGTGAGTGGGCTGGATATGATAAAAATACTCTAACATGCGTGTCTTCATAAGTCTGGATTCATTCGTCTGCATACTAAGGAATTTTTGGCATCCTGACCTCCTCTCTCCTTCCTCCTCTTCCTCACTCAGTTCCCTTCCTGCTCTTTTTCCTCCTTGTCCATTTCCTTCTTTCTCCTACACTTTTTCTGTTTTCCCTCCTCCTCTGTTTATAGTCAATGAAGTGTACCCGTTTTAGCTATGTAGTTTGATGGGTTTTGACCCATGTAACTGTTTTATCTGGGAAATCCAGATAAAAGCAAGCTAAAAGCTAGCCCATTGTTGTTATTACTGCATGCTGGCAGAAGCCAGGAGACTCCTGGGTCAGAGGAAGAAATATGTTATTCATGACACAGCAAATAGCATGAGAATCGGCATATTTGCATAGGTTTCCTTTCCCCTCAAGTCCCCCAGAGGTGACACCATATGGCCAAGATGGATGCTCCCTCAATGGGTTTGTGTTGCAGCTGAAGAATATTGAACTTGAGGAATTCACTGCTTTTATAGAAAGCAGTAAGCAAGCCTGCTCTTTTGTCCAGAGGAAGATAATACCTCACCTTTCAAGGTTGTCAACTGTAGAATGGCCCAGGTTCAAGAGTAATTGGTCTGGGCCTTGCAGTCTTTGCTCACTCAGCATGACATGTAGGAGTGCAAGAGGCCGGTGGAGGACTGTCTCTCTGATGGTAATCACTACAACAATCAACAGATAGAAATTTCCATCACTAAAATACTTCTTATGCTTCTTTGCAGTCAGTATCCCTGCCCCTAGCCCCAGGCATCCACCGATCTGCTTTTTGTTGCTAGGTTTTCCTATAAATGGCATCATACAATCTGTATAATTTCCTGCTTGGCTTTTTTCCTTCACCCTGTTTTTGAGATTTATGCATATTCTTGTATGTATCAGTTATTTTTATGGCTGAGTACTATTCTTTTTTGGGATATACTACAAATTGTTTACCTGTTCTTCTGTTGGTGATCATTTGGATTGTCTCCACTTTGAGTTATGAATAAAACTACTATAAACAATCATGTGGAAGGTTTTGTGTGGACATAGGTTTTCATATAAATATCTACAAGTTTAATTGCTTGGTTATATATTAGTTGTATGTTTACCTTTATGAGAACCTGCTAAGCGGTTTTCCAAAGTGATGGTAGCATTGTACATTCCCATCAGCAAGGTGTGAGAGTTCCAGTTGCTCTGCATACTTATTGATACTTGTACTGGCCAGACTTCACCTTCTTAGTATTGTCAGTCTTTTAAATTTTAGGCTTTGTAGGGTGAATAGTGATATCTCATTTTGGTTTTATTTTGCATATCCTTTTTACATGTGCTGTTGACTTTTTCATGTGCTTATTGGCCTTTCATATAATTTTGTTTGTGAGAATCTCTTCAGGGTTTTCCTTGGATTGTTTGTCTCACTGTGTTTAAGAATTTGTCATCAATTTTGTATGCATATTTTTTCAGATATGTATTGTGAATGTTTTCTCTGTGGCTTTTTATTCTTAACAGTGTCTTATGAGTTGCAGAAGTTTTAAATTTTGACTAGGTTTGATTTGTCAATTTTTCTTCTATGGCTTGTGCTTTTTGTATCCTAAGAAATATTGCTTACCCCAAAATCAAAAAGATTTTTTTCCTTCTATTTTCTTCTAGAAATTTTATGGTTTTAGCTTTTATGTATACATCTATTATCTAAGTTATGAGTTGATATCTGTGTGTAGTTAAGGATTGAAGTTCATTTTTTTCCACATGGGTGTCCAGTTGTTTTAGCACCAATTGTTGAAAAGATTATCCTTTCCTCACTGAGTTACTTTGGTAACTTTGTTGAAAAATAGCTGACCATATATGTATGGGTCTAAATTCTCTGGTGTATCATATTTAGGATTGTTATATCTTCTTGATGAATTGGCTGTTTTATCATTATGGAATGTCTATCTTTATCCTTGGTAATATTCTTTACTCTGAAGACTGCTTTTTCTGATAGCCATTGCAGTTTTTTCAGGGTTATTGTTTACACAATATATCTTTTCCTGTCATTTTATTTTTAACCTCTGTATTTAAGTGCATTTCTTGTATGCAGCATATAGTTGCATCTTGCTTTTTTTAATCTAGTCTGATAACTTCTGCCTTTTAATTAGAGTATTTAGACCATTTATGTTTAATGTCATTAGTAATATGGTAGGGTTTAAATCTATCATTTTCCTGTTTGTTTTCTCTTTGTCCTCTCTGTTCTTTTTTTTAATTTCCTTTTTTCCCCATCTTCTTTTTGGTTATTTGTTATGATTCAGTTTTGTCTCCAGTTTGGCTTATTAGCAGTCTTTTTTTTTTTTTCATTTTTTTTTTTAGTGCTTACTCTAGGATTTACAATGTGAAAATTTAACCTATCACAGTCTATCTTCAAATAGTAAACTGCTTCATGTATAGTGTAACCATCAGTTTACTTCCATTTCTTCCCTCCTCTCCTTTATGCTATTGTTGCCATACATTATCATAATTTTACTTCAACATGTCATAACCCCCACAAATAGTTATTAATTTTGCTTAAGACAGTCATTTATCCTTTAAAAAAAATTTGAGATGAAATTCATGTAACATAAAATTCACCATTTTAAAGTGAATCATTCAGTGGCATTTAATACATTGGGCAACCACCCCTCTGTCTAGTTCCAAAACATTTTTTTTTTTTTTAAATTCACCTTGAACTAACATCTGTTGCCAATCTTCCTCTTTTTTCTTCTCCTTTTCCCCAAAGCCCCAGTGTATGGTTGTCCATATGATAGTTGTAGGTCATTCTGGTTCTTCTGTGTGAGATGTTGCCACAGCACGGCTGTTGACAGATGAGTGTTACAGTTCTGTGCCTGGGAACCAAACCCGGGCTGCTGAAGTGAAGTGTGCCCAACTTTAACCACTACACCATCAGGGCTGGCTCGCCAAAACATTTTTTATCACCCCAAAATAATAGCTGGTACCTATTAAGCAGTTACTCCCCGTTCCTTCCTCCCCCCAGCCTCTGGAATCCACCAGTCTGTTTTCTTTCTCTGTGGGTCGTCTTATTATGGATGTTTCAGATGAATGGAATCATATATGAAATTTGTCTTAAATAATCAAAAAGTGGAAAATAAGTCTTTTTTATTTCCCAGGTAGTATTTGTCTCACTCTTCATTCCTTTGTTTGGATCCATGTTTCCACCTCTTATTTTTCTCCTACCATAAGAACTTCTTTTAACATTTCTTAGAGTGCGGTTTATTTTGGCCTTCATTTATTCAGCTTTTGTTTGTCTGCAAAAGTGTTTTACCTTCATCTTCTAAGGATGTTTTTGCTGGATACAGAATTCTAGATTGACAAATTTTTTTTGTTTTCTGTTTTTCCTTTCAAAACTTTAAAGATATCTTTCCATTATCTTTGGCCTGCATTGTTTCTTACATGAAGTATTGATATTCTTATCTTTGTTCCTCTCTATGTAATGTTTCCTTTTTTCTGGCTGCTATTAAGCTTTTCACTTTTAGTTTTCAGCAGTTTGATTGTGGTGATCCTTGGGGTAGGGTTTTCTTTATGTTTATTTTTAGTGTTCGTTGATCTTTTTGGATTGTGGGGTTTTAGAACTTGTCAAACTTGGGACATTATCAATCTTCTGTATGTTTTTTCAGAATTACTTCTCCTCTGGGTACACATTAGACCATTTGTTATTGTACCCTAAATCACTGAGGCTCTGTTCATTATCGTTTCTGACTCCCTTACCTCCCTTCAGGTCAGATAGTTTCTATTGCTATATCTTCTTTGGTGTCTAATCTACTGTTAATCCTGCTCTTATCAGCAGGAGTTACAGCTGTTTTTAATGTAGGCTGTCATTGAGTCCAGGTTTTAGTCAGTTAACTGAGCAAACTCTTATACCCATATTTAGCTTCTTGAGGAAGTGCAGTGAATAAAGAATCTTTAGTAAGTATGTTCCTTTTGATAACTTAAGTCTTATCTAAAGTTATGTTTCTTTCTTACTCAGTATCCCCGGAATCTGATCCCACATGTATTCTTTAGGTGTCTGTCCATATAAGATGTTCAAGTCTTTGGAAGTCTTAAAGTCTTCCCAAAGTCTGTAGATCTTTTGGAATGTAAGCTGGCTTCTGTTCATTTAGCGTTGGTACTTGTTCCCTTGGGAAATCTGATTTAGTTGGAGGATTAGAAGCAGTGAGGGCTGTCTGGAGGTGAGGCATAAGGAGAATCTGCATTCCCTTGCAAGGTTTCAGGTAATATCACGGCAGGGTCTTCAGTCATGTGAAGATTAGTCATGTAAAGGTTAGTTGGAGAGGAGGGGTGCCTCTTAGGCAGGGAAGGCTCAGTGTGTTGTGCAAGGTCAGAGTCCTCGGGTTGATCAGACTCCACTAAACTGGCCCCATTTCTGGTTTCTGGGTCCTCCTCTTTCACAGTTAGTGTCCTAACTTTTACTTAAGAGATCTCTCTAGGGTTTGAATTATTTTTATATGGTAATTCTGTAATTTGCAGGATCATTCTGTTTCTGATTTTTGGCTATATTAACCCTGTGCCTGGAAGAATTAAGAGATTCTTTTATGGAAGTCATAGATGCTCTTTGGCTGTGTCTTCATTGAGCTAATCATTTTCTTAAAACTTTTACCTGTCATCAGAATCAGACAACCCACTCCACAGTCTTTCTATTTCTCATTAACTTCCAAAGCAGCCTGCCATGTTGTTTTCTTCAAGAACAACTTTATTCCAGGTGTCTACAAGTAATAATAAGTAACTTTGTGCTGCTACATGGCATATATTATTAGTATTATGCTATCTAATGGTGGTAATGTCATCATTGCCTTTAAATCCAACTAGATCGTAAAACCAAAGCCAGCTTCCTAGCTTTTGAGGGTCTGTGTCCTGTAACTACTCTGATACCAAAGACTTTTATCAGTCACAGTTCAGTGCAAGAAACCGCTCTAGGTATCCAAAGTGAGAAGAGATTTAATACTGAAAGTTAGGTCTTTTTAAAATTGTTGGAAAGGTTAGAGGTAGTGGGAGTCAGTGAGGCTGCTGCTGCCGCCGTTCTTACGTCGTCACAACTGCCTCCCTCATCCCTGAAGTTGGTGACCACACACTGGAACTTGGAGTTTGGCTGCCACAAACTCTCGCGTCTCTAACCTTACTGCCACAACCACCAGCAGCAATATGTCCTTTGCCTCACCTTGGCCTTCCAGATCTCAGTCAAATCTATCTCATTGGTGGAATCTAATTTGGGAAGTGTAATTATTTAGTTCAACTTTCCATTCTACATTAGTCAGCTTTCTATCATAGTAGCCCCCAAGTCTCAGGAACTTCAGGAACAACCAGGTTTATTTCTTGCTCGTGTTATGTTAGCGGCTGACAGTTGGATGTGGCTCTTAAAATGTTGTCTCATTCTGAAGACAGAGAATGAGACACAAGCTCTTTTCTAGGTCCTGTCACTCTTGGCAGAGGCACAGAGAAGAGAGTGGACAGAAACACAAAATGGCTTTTAAAGGTTCTGCTCAGGTGTAGCATGTGTCACATCTGCTCATATTCCAGATTTATTACACAGTAGAATGGTTCCCTGTCTGCGTGTGTTGGGATGGGGGCAGGTGGGACTGTGGTGTGAGGATAAAAGGCAGTGAATGGGTGGGCGGAGGGAGGGAGGGATCTTCTATTGACTGATGATACTGTGCCGTGATCTTAGGAGAATTATTAACCCAGTGCACCAAACGGTTCTCTCCTCCAGATGAACAAAGGCTTCTAGTGTTTTAAATTGAACTCAGTGAAATTATTTTTTAAATTATTCAAAAGTGTGTTAAAATTGACTTTTGAATTGAGTGAAAATGTTAACTGATTTTAGTAAATCATAAATAAAGTTGCCCTTTACTTGATCAGATCCTATCTGCCAGTTTCCAGATTGGTTGGTTGTTTTACAAGTGGATCAGGTAATGTATTCAGGTCTTAAAATATGCACTTTTTGTAGCATCTGTGGTGGTATTTGGTGTCTTCTTGCCTTCTAGCTTAGTGGAGTTGTGCTATAGCAAGCATCACTATGATATTGATTGATTGTCCAAATTCTAAGATCTCATTGGGGACATTGTCTTGCTGTCTTTTGACATGTATTGCACCAAGTGACATTGATGAAACTGTAAGAGAAAACCATTGTAATATTTATTCCAGTTCCAAATTCCTAAAGAAAGTGAATGCTGTTTACTTCCTCTTTAAACTGTAATTCTGTAAGGGATAGACCATATGTAATCACTCTGTAAACTGTTAAATAGTATATAAAACAGTTATTGTTGATATCCTTTTGTAATGTGTTGGCAGCGCAAACTGCCCTTCCATTCTTCTTCCTACTTTTGTTGTCATTTGGCTGTTAGCCTCTATAGAGTTATAGATCTGTAATTTGTAGTTGCAGGTGTGCTGACTAGACCGGGAATGGCATTTTATTCAACAATTATTTATTTAGTGTCTTCTGTTTACCAAGATAATATTTTAGCCTCTGGTGGTGAATGAGACAGAGTTTAGTGTGGGAGATGGTGGACAGATCATTATTATACATTATTGTAAAATGCTGTAGTAGAGTTATCTATGTACGTGGTAGCATAGAGGAAAAAAATAATCTTTGTGAAAATGAATATAACTTTGTCAGGAGGATTGAGGAGGCAGGGTTGGGCTGGAAGAGACCTCCTTTGCAGAGGGGGCAACTTGAGCTGAAGATCCAGAGTTGAAATTACTGTTGGAACATAGGGTGTGAGGAGGAAGTGGCACAAATTAAACCTAGATAGAAAGAAAGGTCTAGATATGAGGTGCATGCGTATTAGATGTAGGATTTTCTTCTGTAGGAGTAGGAGCCACTGAGGGATATTAAGGGGCTCAACTTAGTAAAATTTGTCTTAGTGTGTTCAGGTTAGAAGAGAGAGAATGGAGGCTTAGAGACTACTTGGGGGGGTTGTAACTACTGTAGTCTAGACAAGAGATGATGGCCTGAACAAATAAAGCATCGGAGGAGAGATTGCTTCAGATTTTGGAAATATTTGGGGACTAGGTACAAAATTTGGGAGTGAAGGAGGAAGAATATGGATATGGGAGGAGCATAGGTAGGTGCCTCTATGTCTGCACATGTGTGCGTCTGTCTCTTTTTTAAGGTGTCTCTGGAACATTCAGGTAAAGAGGTTCAGTAGGCGGTACACTCTGAGCTTTCTCATTCCCTGTGCCTTAGAATATTGGAAATACTGCAACAAAAATTTAATTTCACTAGGTTTGTTTTTCCCTTTCTGAGGATTTGAGATTCACCAAACTCTTTGGCCTTAAAACAAAACAACACAAAACTTTGCTCTTACTAAAATACAGGTTTATAATTTGAGAATTCAAACTGTGAAGACACATAATGAAAATCAGTGGTTCCCTCCCCTGCCCCTTCTTATGCCGAGACCTGTGACCCAGAGTCAGTCACTTTTAATTCTCCTAGCTGTTTCTGCTGGTAGTTATCCATACGTCTTAATGAGTTAATATTGTTATTCCTTAATTTATCACTTTTATATTATCTGTTGTCTTCCTGTTATTAATATGAGGTTTAGTTCTCTTCTACCGCTACACACCTTACCTCTTCAGTTCTTTTAATACCACAACTTTTGGTTCAATTAATAAGCCATGTTTATGTTATAACTATGTAAATATTCACTGAAGGACCAGGAGTGTCTCAGATTTCTTTTGCATAGAACTTTGTTATTAGTTGTCCTGTTTATACTTGTATAACTTTTGTTAAACTTATTTTTAAAACGTCAGTGGCTTCATCAGATCTGCCATATACCCCTCACTGGTGTTTTTGAAATGCTCAATTAATTAGTATTTTCTTTTTGTCTGCTTATGAAGCTGTTAGACTTCTTGTTCCTATTTATTCTTTAGGGCCACTGCATGGTTGCCACTCAGGGACTTCTCAGATAGTTGGAATGATTGTGGCTTGGTGTCTTCCCCTTATTGGTTTAGTCGTGAGTGTGTGTGTGGAACAGATCTTCTAGTAGCCTCCTGAGAAAATGTGTGTGGATAGTAGTTTCACGCCTTGCATATATAAAAATGCTTCTTTAACACTTGATTGACAGTTTGATTGAATATAGAATTCTTAACTGAAAATTTTTCTTAAGTTTTTAAAGTGTTGCTTCATTGACTGTAAGCTTGCAATAGAGAATTCAGGTGCCATTTTAATTCTTGTTCTTTCGCATGTAGCCTTTTTTCCCCGGAGGAAATTTCTGGGATATTTTGTTATATTTTTGTGTCAGTATTTTTCTCCCTTTACATTTTGTCTATTCTCTCTTTTCTCTGGAATTATTGGTAGTCAAATGTTGAATTTCCTGTTTTGATCTTCTAAGTCTTAACTATGTTTTGCTATTTTCTTTTTCTCTTAATGTTCTGAGAGAGTTCCTTGGTATTTTCTTCATTCTTCTATTGGATTTTTAACAATGGGTATATTTCTAATTTTGAGAGCATGTGGATTGCTGTTTTTCATCACAGTGTTTTTAATTTTTATCTTACATCTCTGGGGATAGTAATTATAGGGTTTTTTTTTTGAAGTTTTCTTCTATCCTCTTATCTTTGTTTTTATCTTTTCAGTTTCTTTTTGTTTTGATCTATCATGTCTGAGACTTTGCATATCTTGGTGATCCTTAGCTGTCTATTCATATTCAAAAGTGAAAAAGGCTGATTGGTAGTTCTGTGTTTACAAGGGGCCTGGCCAGGTTTCACTGTTGCCTTTCACTTCAGGCTAATTGGATGCAGAGTGGCTATTTTGTTGGAGAACTGCCAAATATTAGTTTCGTGGATGACTTTTCTCTGGTCAGAATGGTGGGGGTGGGTAGGTGGAGCGGGAAGTAAACTGCATTTCTCCTGCCTGATGACGTTCTAGAATTAAAGAGAAGGAAGCAGGTTAGATGTTTGAGCATTTCTTATGTTCATTTTTGACTGTTATTTTGTCCACCAGCCCTCTGCTTCTCTCTCTCTCACACACACACACGCACACACATCTGTGTCTCAGAGACACAAGTTTTATCTTTCAGTTTCTGTGCAGAATAACCCTTCTCTTTTTCACTATTTAGTCTATAGGCCAGCATCCAGTCTCCACCCGCTACCCACTGACTTCTAACCCACTCTCGCTGTATCCTGTCCTTGTGCCCTGAACTTGTCAGGGTCCTGCAGGGCAAGATGAGCTCACTTATTGGTGTTTCCACCTCAGGACACATGGCCTTATGCTCCCACCTCAAAGTTACTTTCCTGGTCTTAATGCCATGGAGAGATCAACTTGAAATCTTGCAGGAAATCACAGAATTATAAAACTATGGCAGATCTGCAATTAGCATGGTTTACACCTGTGTAATCTCAATTGAGCAGATACTTTCTATTCGAATGTTGTGAGTTTTTGGATTAGTTGAGCCATAATGGATGTCTTGTTAGCTCTTGACCTTTTCATATATGTACTATCATAACATGTTCATTTTAGGAACTGTGTCACAGGCTCAAGTGTGATGTTGTAATTGTAGAATGACGTTGAACAGTAACTATTCTAAAGGAGTATAGATTTCAATCTTGCTGGTAGGCTGCTGCAGCTAATTTTCATTTTTTTAAGATAGTAGTGATGAAGGAAGTTTCCACTATTCTATTACATTTCCTCAAACTGAGAAAACGTTGGATTTCTAAGCAGTAAAACAACAATGAAATGTATTTTCTATACAAGTTTTACAGTGTTTTGGGGAAAGAATGTTATTTGAAGCAAGGCAAAGCAGGTTGTGTAGTTTCATATAGTTAATATGTTACAAGCCTTATCTGTACCAAAATGTTTTCTTTTTGTGGGGGAGAGGGTGGGGTGGGAAGCACAGAACTCTGAAAGAATGTGTTAATGAGAACCTATATAAAATAACAAGGGACTGGCCCCCTGGCCGAGTGGGTAAGTTCATGAGTTCCGCCTTGGTGGCCCAGGGTTCACTGGTTCGGATCCTGGGCGTGGACATGGCACTGCTCATCAGGCCATGCTGAGGTGGCGTCCTACACACACAACCAGAGGCGCTCACAACTAGAATATACAACTATGTACCGGGGGGCTTTGGGGAGAAGAAGAAGAAGATAGAAAAAAAAAACATTGGCAACAGATGTTAGCTCAGGTGCCAAGTCTTTAAAAAAAATAAGACATCAGTGTTTAGTTATTTGTTTAAATGAATGTCACCATGTTTACATGGATGTAAGATTATATTCACAGTAGACATTTTATATTGTCCGTAGTGTTTAAATTGAATTATGCAAACCACAAACAGTAAAGCTTAGAAACTCTCCAAACAGACACCTAAAGCATGCAACTTTAAAAGGTTTTAGCCTACTTTATTTTTTTATTTTTTATCTTTTGTTTAAAGATTGGAACCTGCGCTAACATCTGTTGTTGCCAATCTTTTTTTTTTTTCTTCTTCTTCTCCCCAAAGCCCCCCGGTACATAGTTGTATATTCTAGTTGTGAGCGCCTCTGGCTGTGCTATATGGGACACCACCTCAACGTGACCTGATGAGCGGTGCCGTGTCTGTGTCCGGCATCTGAACTGGTGAAATCCTGGGCTGTCGAAGCGGAGTGTGGGAACTTAACCACTCAGCCCCAGGGCTGGCCCCAGCCTACTTTAGAAACAATTCCTTCATTAGGACTTAACATTACCTACCCTCTTCTGTTGACAAATCAAAATATACCTGAGTAGGTGGTGCAGGTGTTTTTTTTCCCTACTGAGGAAAAGGATATTTAACATATTTGGTAACTTATTTTACTATTTTTTTTTTAACTGGGCCGTTCTCTTAGGAACAGCTAAGTATTACTGTCTCCTTTGTCAGTATCAAGTTACTTTCCTTTTGAGAGAAATGAATAACTGGAATTTTCTTAAAAATAAAGGTTAAAACCCCATTTATTTATTAGACTACACTACCTTGTTCTGGTTCTCCTCTTCCACTCTGTTCCTTTTCTGTATTCCTAGAGGCTTCCCACCTTCCACAGGCTTTGATCTTGGTCTTCAGCTTCTCTCTATTACTGGAAAGATTTCAGTCATCCCCTTGTGCTGGAGGGAGCAGAATGTTCCACCAGGTGGTAGTGTTTTGGACCACACAGATGTCCTGGATTGTTACTGATAGATGGGCACACCATGGCAACAAGAAGTCATAATTTTTCTCTTAGATCACATACGCTAGCCAGAGTTAAATAGAAAACCCAGGGCCTTTTCTCCTAGTCCATTTTGTCAGATTATCCAATTGTAATTAATTATGGTTAATCTAAAAAGTCATTATTTTGAGACATAATTTAGCCTGTTAAATTTGGCTTAACCATTTATTTAATAATTGCTATCACTGTTTTTTTAAAGATTGGCACCTGAGCTAACATTTATTGCCAATCTTGTTTTTTTCCTTCATCTTCTCCCCAAAACCCCCCCCAGTACATAGTTGTAGATTTTAGTTGTGAGTGCCTCTGGTTGTGCTATGTGGGACGCCGCCTCACCACGGCCTGATGAGCAGTGTCGTGTCTGCACCCAGGATCCGAACTGTCGAAACCCTGGGCTGCCAAAGCAGAGCCCACAAACAACCACTCGGCCACGGGACCGGCCCTCTATCATTGTATTCTTAAGGAATCAATTCTAAATGAGGGTGGCTTTTTTGGTGGGGAGAAGGGATATGAAAGAGTGGAACATTAATGAGTCTTTGATATGGAAACAGTTCCTAGCTGCCCTTTAAAAATTTTTCTTTGCTACATTCACACCTTTGACTCTCCAATTCAAGTTGTTTAGAACAAACCGTATGTTAGCAATCGAAAACAGAGGAACACCTGTGACCCCTGGCTGTCCTGAGCTGCTGATTCTCAAACTTGAGAAGGCATAGGAATCACCTGGAGGGCTTGGTGAACAGATTCCTGTATCATGGGGTGTGCAGCCCCGTCCACCCTGCCCATAAGGGTTTGAGTTTGTAACGCCTTCTTTAAACAGCAGTGTGTTATTTTCAAGCTGGAAAATCTAACCTAGATAAAATTTAGTAATTTAATGGTAATTTCATTTTTGTTTAGGTTCCATATAGTATATTTCTTTTGGTCAGTCTGAGCTTTTTTGTGGGCAGATTGAAAGCGATTGATGACATTTCTTTAACAAGAGGATCTAGTTTTAAAATTCAAGACTGTACATACATACACACACTTACTTTGAGGGTATGTATATCAAAGGTTATAAATAAACAAAACAAACAGCTAATATATATTTTTGTTTTGTTTTTAAATCAGGGATTAGGTTGAATTTAGCAAGGAAATAAATATCTTAGAGGTTCCTGGATTGTCATTTTAAATGTTGACTGCAGATTGGTATAAAAAACCTTCCTGATCTTTGGCTCAGAGTATATACCAACTAGTGCTCATTCTTCAGACTTCTTCTCGCTCTGCAGACGCTTGTCTGTGTTCTACTATTTTGCTGAGTCTGTTCAGGCTTCTTTAACAGAACACCGCAGACTGGGTGGCTTGTTTATGTCTCACAATTCTGGAGGCTGGGAAGTTCAAGGTTAAGGTCCTGGCAGATTTGGAGTCTGGTGAGAGCCTGCCTCCTAGTTCATACAGGGCCGTCTTCTCACTGGGTCCTCACATGGCAGAAGGGGTGAGGGATCTCTCTGGAGGCACTAATCCCATTCGTGAGGACTCCACTCATGAACTAGTCACCTCCCAAAGGCTCCACCTCATAACACCATCACACTGGGGGTTAAATTTCAACATATGAATCTTGGGGTGGACACGAACATTCAGTCTGTAACAGCTATAATATACGGTCAACTGATTTGGCAAAATGTATGTGGAAATAGATAAAGCTTTTTTTTGATGTGGAAATAGGCTTTAAGATTTTCTGCTGTGACTCATGCCCTTTTCATTTTGGTTTTAAAGTCTCTTTTCAAAGATGTTTAAAAGCAGAGCATTAAAAAAGAAAATACCCCGTGAAAGACACTGGAGAGGCACTAGAAATCCCTGCTTCTGTGGTGGGACTGCATTCTGTACTTAGAGCTGCAGGACTTTACATCGTAGGTTCTTTCTCCTCCTTCCTGTCTTTGACTTTGTGATTTGCTAGCGTGTGAAGCCTGTGCTTGAGAAGTAGGAGTGCGCCCACCTGCAGCCATAGGGTGTAGTTTGTTGAACTGAGCACCAGGAGCCCATGAGATTGGTGTGTTAATTCTTGGCTTTTCTGATACTTGGAGTTTTTTCTGAGCATGTCACTTACTTTCTTTAAGAATCAGCTTTTGGTGTAGAGCCGGTGTATGATGTGGTTTAGGTGATACACTGTTAGGGGGATTCGGTAACCTAGACTCACATAGCAAGAAGATTATTTCTTTTTCCATTGTTTTCAAATTTTTTTTTTTTAATTCTTCTGAAAGCAGAAAGGTAGTATTTTGGAGCTGATGTGTAACACTTCTCAACGTCTGCCAGTCTCCCTTTTTCACAGGGAAGGAAAGCAAGCTTGAGGCTCAGAACCTTTAAAGGCGGTAGGACCTATCTAGAATTTAATAACATTGGATTTATTTCTATATTTCCTTCTGTTTAATGGCAAATGACACTGCTTTTCTACTTTTGATTATTTCGTTTTTTTTGGTTTTAAGCCCAAGTACTTTTAATTAAGCACACGGGGGTGATTCTGGGAAGCACCTGTGGGAGTGGAAATGTGAGACAGAGATGGTAAGGAAGCTAGTAAAGCGGTCACCACTGTGGTCACCTGGAGCATTATCCCAGTGGGCACTCTGGGAGACAGTGTAGCACATGTTCCTTAGCCTTATCTCACCTGAGAAAAACAGGGAGATACTGGGGTATCAGTGTTCACAGCGAATTCTCTTTAGTCGTTACCTGAAGGTGGCTCCTGGGGGTTAATTCTCCAGAACTTCCAACCTGCTCCTCCTTTAGGCAGAGCAACTCTGGCAGCCAGACGCAACGCTGAGGCAAATAGTGGTAGGTGTTGACAGTGGCCTTTTTGGACAGAGTAAACTGTTCACGGAGCACGAACTTCCACGCATGCTGAGCTTCTTCTGCATCCTCCTTGTCTTATTAAACAGCAACCCCAAACTTTGGCACTCAGGCCCAAAACTTTGGAGTCCTGCTTGACCGTGCTCGCACATCTTGCATCCAAACTATTAGCAAATCTTCTTGGCTCTACCTTAAAATATATTAAAAAATCTGACCCCTCCTCTTGACCTCAGTGCCACCACTTCATTTAATTGCCCATCATCTCATAGCTCCTAACTTAGTTTATGCCTAACACAGCTGCTAGAATGATCTATAGAAAACTAAACTCAGATGATGTCACTTCTCTGCTCCAAACCCTCCAGAAGCCCCCGTCTTACTCAGAGTATAAGCCAAAGTCTTTACGATGGCTCATAAGGCCCTCCGGGATCTGGCTGCCTCCCGCCTTGTGTGTATGTGTCTGTGTTGCACGTGCATGTACACTTCTTTTTGTTTTTAGCCTTGTATGTGGTCAAACCTTTTTCTTCCCCATTCCCTTCAGTGCAGGTTATGTGATTCTTTTGTAACTTAGAGTCATTTGTGGGAATCTCAGTTTGCATTTCTATCTTTACCACTATGTTCTGGTTGGTTTTTTAATTTATTTTCATTCAGCAAGTTGACTTTTATGGTGTATAGTTCTGTTGGTTTTGACAACGCATGGCATCGTGTATCCACTCCCACAGTTCCATACAAAACAGTTCGTCCTAAAAATTCCCCCAGGCTCTCCCTTTGTAGACGGTCCTTCTCACGTCCCAGCCCCTGTCAGCCACTGATCTCTGTTCCTTCCTGTAGTTTTGCCTTTATTAGTGTCTTAGAAGTGAGAATCTTAAAATATATAGCCTCTTTGGTCTGATTTTTTCATTTAGCAGAATGCATTTAAGATTATTCCGTGTTGTGTAAACAGTAGTTCATTCCTCGTGTCCTTTAAATTTATTTAAATAAATTGTTCAGTATTTTCTTTAAAAGTGATTTGATTTAAAGAAAATATTGAACAAAAATGATAGAGGTGATACATAGATATGAGAAACATGTCGAACCTGAATGACTAGGATTTGGAAATCAGCAATATGGTAGAAAGATGCTAGGTGAAGGCTTTGCTTCACTTGGTACTTCTGCTGGTAATTAGCCATGTACTCTTGGGGAAGTCAACCCTCTCTTCCCCATTTTCTGGTAAAATAAATGTAAAACTTCTGATCTAGTGGTTGTTAGCTCCTTTCATGGTTCTTAAGAACCGGGGTATCTTAGGTGCTTCAGGTAGCTCTTTTTAACATTAGCATTTCCTTGTTGTAAAGCACCTGTCACCCCTGGAGTTCAAAGTTGTTAGGACCAGCTGTTATAAATTCTTTATTGACCCTATAGTGAAGGATAAGAGCCAGCCTAGGAAGACAGAAGCTTTCCTCCAGGTCATGGGCATTTTTTTCTGTGGAGCTTATCTATAGTGTAAGATAGTGAGAGCCTTAGAGCTACAGTGACCTCCAGGAGGTACTGATGGTGCCATAAATCTCTGTAAGTTTCTAGCAACCTCTTGTTAGTGTCGCATGTGAACTTTAATCCCCATAGTGTTATCCTTAGGTAGGTTTCCCCAGCAGTGTCTGTAAAGATTGATTGTTGGAAGTCGTCGTTTCCCAGAACTTTATTGTGGTTCACGGATAGGCCATCTTGGCTCGTCATTGAGGGTCAGTGCATGTTTGAGAACGCTCCACTGAAGGCTTACAGAAACCAGGAAGGGAAACCCGTGATATTTGCTCATTTTGTTTTTATTTTTAAAGATGGGCAGATTCATAGTAATTCCTTTCTAAATCATAATTAATGGCTGTTTAAAATTCCTGACCAGGTTGATTTTTAAAAATTGAAAATGGGATAGTGGTTGAGTTGTATTTGGTGATAGAGTGTCATTGTGAAATCTGAGAGTAAGTGAAAGGAATTTGAGTGCAAAATTGCTGTGATTTGTGTGTTTTACATGTGGCACATAGTAATATTAATTTTACTTTTTACTTTTAGTAATGAATGTTATAACTATTGAAGATTATAAGAGCACATACTGGCCAAAATTGGATGGTGCCATAGATCAGCTTTTAACCCAGAGTCCTGGTGACTATATCCCCATATCCTATGAACAGATATACAGGTAAGTCGAGATTTAATTTGCCTGAATTTGAGAGGGTAAATTGAGGTTCATAGCAACTTGAATTATGACATTGTGTATGCATAGAATATACATAAGATGAGGTTCTGTAAGTTATTTATATGTTACACACTTGTGGGTGGGAGGTTTGATTTATACTTTTTGCTTCAAAATTGGTTTCCAAATGAAGATAGTGTTAACCCCATTCAATTAGACTTCCTCCTGCCATACATAATGCAGAAATTGTGGAGGTCAGTGAAAAGGCAAAAATATGTATTTTTAGTCTCACAGGAAGACCCTAGCTTAATCTCTGGATGTTTATTGACACAGTTCTGACTGTCTTTGGTTGTTTTGTTTCCCAGCTCCTGGAAAATGGAAACAGCAAATTAGTGAGGAACTGGGTTGGGGTATGGGATCAGCCCAGTCACAAGAGGAAGAAGTGACAACTGTGTTGTTCCTTCCACATAAGTGATGCATGTAGAGGTTATATTGCAAACGTTTTTGTGAATTAGAAACCTTCTGCTAATTATCGTTCCCTCTTCCTTGTTTTGACATTCATTAAAATGAGAGTGAGAAAGAAGCTGGTTTGTAAGTGGTTATCATAGTCAGACTCTCAGATTATCACCCAGTATTAGAGTATCTAGTACTGATAAAATGTGTAATAGAGTACTCAAAAAAGATTATTTGTAACTGGTGGTAATGTCTCTTCCACCTGAACACTGATGGGGGCAGGATAAATTTTTATTTAAAATTCATGATTGGCCCCATTTGTTAGGCCAGAATGAATTATTTGGCCAGTGGCTGTCTATTGAAAGTATGCTTTAACCTTAGGTTGAATTAAGCGCTTCATCGTTAACTTGGTTTTTCTGTATTCCCACAGTTGTGTGTATAAATGTGTATGCCAGCAGCACTCGGAGCAGATGTATAGCGATCTGATTAAAAAGATAACTAGTCACTTAGAGAGAGTCTCAAAGGAGCTGCAGGTAAAGAACCGATTGTATCGATTTTTGCTTCTTTGGGATTTTCTGACTGGTTGGAATTAACTTGTGTAATATACATTTGGAGGTTTGCTAATTTGATTATGATATAAAATTATAAGTATTTTTCTAGATGAATATTGACCAAGTCATCTAATCTTTGGAATAGATTATTAATTTGAAAATTTGACATAAATTATGGAAATTTTTAGATTGAATTTATTTTAGACTTTAATTGGTTCCATTTATTACCATGTCAACGTTTCTTTTGTTTCAAACCTTTTTTTCTGTTAAGCTTCAGTATTTGGTGACTTTCATAAGATAAACATGTATGTTTTAATTTTTTTCTGGAACTTTTTAAAAATTATCTTTGAAGTGTGGTCTGCCTACCAGTTTCTAATATTTGCTAATAGACGCAACTGAAGTCAGCATTTTATTGATAAGCCCTCTGTAGATGAATGTCACCCCAGCTGTAGAATCTGGGGCCTAAGGTTCTGGAAATCTTCTGTCTGAGGAAGCACTCGGCCTCTTGATCCCCACCCCGCCCCTCCCGCCTCGCAGAGTTTCCAGTGCTTGAAGGTCAGGAGCTATCTTTATGCCAGGGCCAGATCGTATTTTAGTTCTGGTGTAGGAGTTACATGATGTGTAAAAAAGCCACTCGGCAGTAGATCACCAGGGTTCACCCACAATTAGGAGGTGCTCCAGCAGTTCTGAAATATCCGCAGTTTCTAGCAAGTGCTGGGGTGTGTTTTAGGTATTGTTCCTCACTTACCTTGTGGTCTCAGGTATCTTAGTTTTGTTTACACCAAACAGTTGTGGCACTAAGTAGCTTTTTTTTTTTTAAATTATAGCCAGAGCTATGTTTATCATAGCTAAATATATACTTTTCCTGTTGTTAGTGTAAGTTGTTTTCTTCCTTTTTTTGCCACTAAATACAAAATCTTTATTCATTTAACAAGTGTAAATGAATGTTTAGTGCCTAGGCATTCTTTATAAATTATAGATGAAATCTAAGGTCTGTGCATTATAGCTTTGAATGATTTGCTTACTAGTTCTTGACTCTACCTTCTCCCTGAATTTCCACATCCAATTTATTGCCAAATCCTATTTACTTCCTCTTTCTCTCTTGGCTGTTGTCCACTTCTGTTTAGTTGCCACTACTCCGTCCAAGCCACCATCATTTCCAGTGTTTTACTGAAATGCTGGTCTTGGCTTGTTGCTCTGCCTGTAGTCTTAACACCTCTAACTTATTCTTGCATTTTAGTCAGAGTGACTGTTTCTAAAGCACAAATCTGATTATCATATTCCTGTTAGAATAAAGTCTAAACTTCTTAATGTGATATAGGAAGCCTTTCATTATCTGACTCCTGCTTATTTCTGTAGCCTGATATCTTACCTCTCTGCTCCTGTGTACTGAACTTACTTCAGTTCCTTGGACATTTTATGTACTGTCTTACCTCTTGACTTTTGCTGTGATAACTTGACTGCCTGAAACATTCTTCCTTTTCCTCTGCCCTCTTGTTTTTTTGGTCAGTGTGAACTTAACATTTAGGCTGCAGCTTAGACATCATATGTTTTGGGAAACATCGTCTTATGCCTTGTTCCCCCGAGTCTGTGTTTAGGGGGTCCCTCATTTGTGCTTCTTTAATACCTCGTACGTTATTGTAGTTCTTTATGTATTGTAATTTCTCGTTTAGCTCTTCTCCTCCCCCATAACCCCTCTCCCCGTACTGTGTTCTGACAGGGCAAAGGAACGTGGCTGTCGTCTTCGTTATTGTCTTGGCAGCACGTAGTCCTGTATCTGGTACATACTAGGCATTAAATAGTTACGGAATGAACGTTTGTGAGTAAATATTTACTGGTTGTTGGATAGTGAAAGTTTTTCTAGTGGAAATCTGAGTTTGATCATGTTTTTAACCTGAAGTCCAGGTGGTCTTTGGGGTGCCGGCAGTACCAGAGATTTCGTTAGATGAGCAAAGAACTCAGTGACCTCAAAAAGGATTGTTTTGCTATTACTGAAATAATTCTAAATGTCTTCTGAAACAGAAAGCAAACCATTTCAGTTCAAATTACAGGGACAAAATATATTACTTGTCTTGGTTATAAAAGTTACCTATCAAACGTGAATTGGAAATTTTATAATATGTATTATACTTGTGCTCTGCCTTCACATGTACATCATTAATTTGTCTGATAGAATTGTGATTTGCTAAATTTATTTGTCATACTGTGGTTTCTGCTTGAGTAGATTTTCCTTGTATTTAGTTTTGTAAGCATTGTAAGAGCTCATTTCATCCTTATAATTAGAATGTTATTGTAAAATATTTTTAAACTTAGAGGGAACTGTAGTACTGTATTATCAAGCTCAGTCTAGTTGGTAGTTTTTAGAAGGCCACTTGGCTACATTTTCTGGCATGAGTTTGCTTGACCAGTTATCGGTAATGTGAGGGTAACTTGCCCAGGCTGGGCTGCACAGGGTACTAATACTACGAGTCACTGAGGTTCAGAGAGTAAGTTTCTGAGGTTTTGGAGACTGGTCCCTGTCAGTATGTGAAGAGCTCCTTTATCATGAATGCATAGTAGTTCATTGCACCTTACTTCATTGATGCACCTTCATTTATTTAACCATATTTAGGTTACTTCCAGTCTTTGGCTATTACTAACAGTCTGCAGTGAATAATCAGTCTTGTAAGTAATGTCATTTGCTACATCCATGCTGTGGTTCACAGAAGTTGTACCACGTTACTCTCGCACCACTTCTGTGTGTATCGGAGTGCCTGTTTTTTCTCACCCTTATTAATATAGTATATTAGAAAACTAAAGAATTTTTGCTTTATATTAATATAGGGATAATTCTTTAAAAAATTAAAACATAGTTAAGAATGATCTCTTTTTTTTAATTTTTTTTTTTGAGGAAGATTAGCCCTGAACTAACTGCTGCTGCCAATCCTCCTCTTGTTGCCGAGGAAGACTGGCCCTGAGCTAACATCCGTGTCCATTTTCCTCTACTTTATATGTGGACACCTGCCACAGCATGGCTTGCCAAGTGGTGCCCTGTCTGCACCCGGGATCCGAACTGGTGAACCCTGGGCCGCAGGAGCGGAATGTGCGTACTTAACCGCTATGCCGCTGGGCTGGTCCCAAGAATGATATCTCTTTTGATGTTAGTATTTAAAAAACCATATTGATAAATGTAAAGGTAATATATGATGTAAAAGCAGGGAATTTAGTTTATTTTTAGAATCAATGCATGTCCTACTTTGTTTTCAGCAGTCTGGCCCTATAAAAAATCTTACTCTGAAGTGATCTCTTTTGTAAGATTATAAAGTCTAACCATTATTAAAATCAAGGTGGAGTTGGTGAAAAAAACATGGGGACCTAGGCTCTGGTCTGAACTCTGCCACTCAGCAGCTGTATGCTTCTTGATGAAACATGCTAATATCATCTTGTAAATTTTCTCAACGTTAAAATGAAGTGGCTTCACTGAAATATCTGGTTCCTTTAAGCTAAATTCTAAGATATTTTTTCTTCTGCTTCCAGCTTGGCAAATGCTCCTTCATTCTTTTCTCAGGCTTACACTCATTTGTGTCCACCCTGCAGTCTTCCTGGAATCCTCGCACACCCCTCACAACAAAACAGACCATTGGAATTTCTGCTGTGGATTCCTAGCATCTTGGCAATAGCAGCACTGTTAGAGCAGTGCTTATGTTGTTTCTTCTTCCACGTCTGGCCACTTCACAAGTTCTCCTTTGAGGGCAGGGACTCTGTCTTGTCTTTTTATCCTTAGTGCCTGGCACAGTTACAACTCAAGAAATGCTTGTTGAGTGAATGCTCAGCAACTAAATTTGACCTATACCAGTGGGACGATAGCATAATTAGCCTCTTATGACTACTAATCTTTGTTCTCTAGATGCTTAGGCGTTTTATTAATTTATTCAGTGTTCAATTAATTCAGTTTATTAATCAGTGTTACAAGTATGTGGTATGATACTGGTGCAATCTCTATAGAGACTTTAAAGGCAGTTTTCTTGTGGGACAGAATAAGATTATATGCCAGGCCCCATGAGAAAAAGTTTTGAGAGGAGTGTTTTGTTTGCAGCTCTGATTTTAGTAGTGAAATATTGTTTTTTATGAGTTAAAATAAGAGTGTGGAATGATTGGCTTTTTGCAGATAATGAGAAATTTAGTGTTAGGGTTGATAAATGACTGAGTTGAACCTTCAGGGCATCAGTCTCTATCTTTCAAGGGCATCTTGAAATTGCTGGTTTGTATAGTTTATGTATCAGAGTGACTTATTTATCTCTATCAAAAGACATATCCTTTTGAGGAGACTGAAGAGTATATGAAATAACGTTCCATATTCCCCAGTTATTGACTTAAAAGCTAGAGAATACTGTTTGCAGAGATTTTAAAAGATTATTTTAAAATTTTGAACCTAAATGTTTTTATATAAATAGCATAATCTAACTTGTTGCCTCTTTAAAAAAAACATTATTTTTCATTTTGGAAACGGTGACTTTTCACCACTTGAATAACTTTAAAAAGTTTTTTTTGTTGTTAAATTAATAAAGCCACTTAAGTAGCTAAACTTACTTAGTATTCTGCTTACTATTGTATTTTATTGTGCGTGTATCTATACTTTTTCTACTTACTACTAGATTGTTTGAACTATGGCAGTATATTTTCCCTTAGTTTTTTTTAAACCACTCTCCCCCCTTGTGTTTAACTCTTCTCCTCTTTGAATGTGGTAATGAAAGTCTCTATTTTATTCTCCTTTTTCCAGGTCTCCAAAGCCTCAAAATGTGAATTTCCAATTCTGATTTTTTGATATACCAATGAATGGAAATAGATAATTATAGAGAAAAAAATTGGTTTGCTAATTCAGTAAATTTTATTCTGGTTAGTTCTGGAAAATTCTGTTGAAACTTTTAGCAGCCACCCTACTTTTGGACTAAGATAACTACACGTTAGGTAAATGTGCTAGTCATAATGCTGTTGACCAAAGGTTTCCAATTCTCTTCCTTCTGGATACCTGGTAGGAGGGTACTTCTCTCTGCCATCGCAGTTAGACTTGGCCAGGTGCTTTGGCCTGTGAATTGTGATGAAAGTGAAGTGTGTTTAGTGAGGTGTGTACCCAAAGATCTGAAGCCGTTAAGATCCGCTGTGCAATTTCCATGATTCCTTTTTCCTGCTGAGTGTTCCAGATGGTAGCAGCTCCCTTAACCTGGGTCCCTGAGTAAGTATGACATGGACCAGACCCTCAAGATGGGCATGGAACATGAATGAGAAAGGTTTGCTATATATTTTTTATATTTTTAAAGTCTGTTTTTTTTATTGCAATACAATTCATATATCGTAACATTCACCTTTTTAAATTATACAACTCAGTAATTTTTAGTATGGTCGCAAAGTTGTGTACCATCACCAGTAACTTCAGAATATTTTAGTCACCTTGGAAAGAAACCCAGGACTCATTGGCACTCACTCCCTCTCCCCTTATCTCAGCCTCTGGCAACAACTAATCTGCTTTCTGTCTCTGTGGATTTGCCTGTTCTGGACATTTCCTAGAAATGGAGTTAGACAGTATGTGGCCCTTTGTGTCTGGCTTAATTAACTTAGCATAGTGTTTTCAGGGTTCATATTTATAGCATGATTAATACTTCATTGCTTTTTGTGGCTGAATAACATTCCATTGTATGGTTTTACCACATTTTGTTTATCCAAGCTCTGTTGTGTTAAGTCGCTGAGATTTAGGGGGCTGTTTTTTGACTGACACAGTAAGTATTTGAATTGACGATGTTGGGAATATCCTGTTTTGCCTCACTACTGTTTCGATAATTGAATTTAGTGGATATGGCATCCTTTATTCTTAAAGCTGTCTTAAATGACACTTCCACATTGCAATTACGTTTGTGTGTGTCTGAATCCAGAATCCACTAGAGCATTTGGGAGGCATTTTCTTCCCACGTAATGGTGATAAATTTATTGTATACGTTAATGCGCTTTATGGAATTGAGAGTATATTTTCACTTTCACCAAACAATAATAGTCTGCTGTTTTACTCTAGTACTTTTATAGTCAGTAACCCATTAGCAAGTGTGTTCCTTCCAACAGTTGTTTCTCACTGATTTGGAACTTACACTGTACATAACCCCCAGTAAACAGTGTTTAAACAGAGATCTGGTTCCCAGGCCAGGACGATAACATTAAAGTGTTAGGAATAGCACCAGTAATACTAACCTGAGTTCCGGGTCCTGAGGAAGAGAGACCACAAAGACAGAGGCGGAGAAGGAAAATGTTGCAATTTTTATTCTCAAATAGGACTGAATTTATTTTTTTATTAAAAAAAAATTTTTTTTTAAAAGATTGGCACCTGAGCTAACAAATGTTGCCAATCTTTTTTTTTTTCCTGCTTTTTTACTCCCCAGATCCCCCCAGTATATAGTTGTATATTTTAGTTGTGGGTCCTTCTAGTTGTGCATGGGGGACACCGCCTCAGTGTGGCCTGATGAGCGGTGCCATGTCCGTGCCCAGGATCTGAACCGGGGTAACCCTGGGCTGCCGAAGTGGAGCACGCGAACTTAACCACTCGGCCATGGGACCGGCCCCAGGACTGAATTTGGAATAGTTTAAATGAGTATTTTTCAACTGTTTTAAGAGGAAGTTAACTAATTACGTTTAAACCATTCATTTTAGTAAAATTATACTTTTGATGTCTTCTAAGCTAAATATATCTTGAATTAAATATAATTTGACTCTCAAACCTATTAATAATAGAAACTAAACCATAATCAGTCCACAGTGCTTAACTTCACTCTTCACAGACACCAGATTACACATAAAAGCTTTATTTCCAAACTGCCAGCAAACTGAGCCAGACTTTGTTGGTGTTTAAAATCAGAGAAGGGTTGCTTTGCTATTTGTGTTTTGTCCGGTGGGTGGCAGCAAAGCTCAACTAGTTGTATGTGGTCATTTGAAATTCTATGTTTTTTTTTAAAGGCTATAATTTCTGTATCTCTTGAACTATAAAGTGTGTTTAAAAAAAAGAACTTTCATTCCTCCAAATATGCTATTTATTCCTTACTAGAGTGAGGAAGATTTTAGATAATAAGAATTGCCTGTTATCCTTTCTACATAGATTTCAAGTAAAATAAATATCATTGCTGGCTGGTAAGTAGCTCTTCACGTGTGTATTCTACTGAAAGTTCTCCTTCGTAAGTTATTTGGAGATCTGTTTTCTAATCCAAGCGAGCGCTTAAAGCAGTTGTTATAGCAAAGTTGTTCTTGTCTCAGAGAATTTGCCAGAGACACCCTAACCCTCAGTCTCTAGGCTTCCATTCAGAGCATAATTCTAATAAGTTTACTATCAGTCTTTGGAGACAAGGACTGTGTTTTCTTTTCATGTGTCCTCATAGGGCTTATCATAAAGCCAGGCCCCAAAGAGAGATCCAGTAAAAGTATTTCTTAGTTGATAAAAAACATGCTTGCTTTACAGTGGAGAGTCACTAGAATCGTCGACTTGTCCCAGTTAAAACAGCATCCTCAACTTGGAAGGTGGAATTTGTGATGAGCAGGAGAGTAAAATCACTTAGATAACAAACAGTTATTTGCAACTGTTTATTATCATAGTGTACGGAATACAATTATGAGTTGTACTCTTTTTGAAATAAGCTTTTTTTTTGAGACAGTTGTGTGCTTAAATTGGAAAAAATAAGGAAAAAGTTTCTTTAAAAAGTAAGCAAATAAGGATAGATGGTAATTTTTGCTAAGTGTTAAAAAGGTATATAGGTGTATAGGAAAGAGAGAAGTCATCCTAGTCCGTCAGACTTCTTTAGATATTTTCTCTATTAAGTAACCCTTGACCCTTTTATGACTGGTCTGAAAAGCTAGGATTTGCACCTAGGTTTCTCTCATTGTTGTGTGGATAAGCTGAAGCAATCCAGGATCATAGAGGCTGTTCAAGCCAAATAGTATTTGGAAAATGAGGAAAGTCTTATTTTAGAAATAAATCAAGAAGACGTTTCCATATGATAGTAGTAGTAACAATTGTAGCAGTTAACTTTCAGAGTGGAGAGACCTAAGAGAGAAGTGTCTTCTGCTGTCTTATGTTAGACTCACTTTAACTTCTGTATTGTGCTTTTAATTAGAAAATCATTCTTACACTTTATATTAGGAGCATCTCATACATATATTACAGCTTTTAACAGCTCCTAAGGTTCATTTACCTTCTATATAACAGCTTTTTTTGGATATTCTATTATGGAAACAATATCTGTACAGCAGGAATGAGAATGCAATGTCAGATGTATGTGTCTATTTGGGAAGAAATTCCATTTTTCTGTAGCATCTTTGTGTCAGCCTCAGGTGTAATTGGTGTTGCTTCTGTATGTAGCCTTAACAAATCTGTCCATTGGCAGTATGATGTTGCTCTGGAAAGTCTTGGAATAAGCTAATTAGACTAAAAGCATATAACACACTGTTAGTTTTTGCTAGAGTTAGTCATGTAGAGGCAGATTTAAAAAAAAAAAGGAATTTCTAGTTTTGTTCTGAAAATAATACTAAGGATCCTTGAGAGAGCATCCAGGTCTATTTGTATGGTATCCAAAATGCCGAAGTCATACTTGGTAATATAGGAATACATATTAAAAGATTATGAAGGAACTATTGGAGAATTTTTAGCATTCCCAATTGATTTAGAAAGAAATACTTTCCATTTGTTTGTTGAAATTCCCCATCTTTTTATGTGTGTTGTCCACCATTTCTAGTAAGTCATTACATATATTAATCATAGTTATTTTAAAGTGTGTATCATAGTTCCAGCTTGTGAGCATCTCTGCATCTGGGCCTGCTGACTCTTTAACTCTTGACAGTGGGTTGTGTTTTCTTGCTTTTTGGGGTATTTCTTAATTTTTGATTGAATGCTGGAGATTGTGTATAAAACAACAGCAGAGACTGACATCAGTAATATTTATGCCTAGAAATCGGCATGCCTCTTTTCTGTCAGGCTGTTAGTGTGAGGAGCTGAGTCAGGCCTGTCAGTAGTTGAGCTGGGTTTGAGTTTTGTTGTTACTATCGGCTTTAGATTCTCTGCTAGTGGGCTGTGGCTACCCTGTTCCTAGTGTGAATCAGAGGTATTTTTCCAGTCTTCTGCTCTACCGCCAGCTCTTAGCAGGCCCTGCCTCACTGAGGGGCTTTTCTTTGCTCCATGGCCCCTCTCCCAGCAGTGAGTGGATGGCTCTTGCTTATTGCTTGGGGAATGGGGGACAGGTTTTTTGGTTTTTTTCTGGTGCTCTCGCTTCTGCCGTAGTCATAGGTAGTCCCTGTGTGCTGAGCCCTCGGAGGTGGGGCTTGCTCAGTGTTCTCAGCTCCCTCTTCACCACCCCAGTTGCAGATGGCCTTTTCTTCCTCAGTTCATGGTTAGAGCAGGGGTTAGTAAACTTTTTCTGTCAGCGGCCAGATAGTAAATATGTCCATGGGCCTTACGGTCTCTGTTGCAGCATCTTCAGCTCTGCTGTTGCAGCGTGAAGGCAGCCATAGACAGTTCATAAATGAGTGGGCATGACCGTTCCAGTAAAACTTTATTTATAAAAACAGGTGGTGGACCAAATTTGGCTGCAGGCTCTAGTTTGTTGACCTCTGGTCTAGCTCTGGAGGGTTTCTTGCTCTCCTTCTACCCCCGTAACCTCTTGTCCCCTGCACCCCTGTGGCAGCCGCATTTTGCCTTGTGTCTCTTGGGCGCCGGGGCGTGAGCAAGTTTCCTGCACTTCCCTCAGCAGTAGTATGCTTTTGCTTTGTAATAGTGTAGAAACCTGGGCATGAGTGGATTTTCTTCCCCCTCCCCAGTGGTGGCTGACCTTTACCTGTGACAGGAGGGCTGGAGGATTACCTGCCCATCCCCCAGCAGTAGGCGGTTTTTGCCGCAGGTCAAAGAAGAGTCACGAGGGTGTGCAGGTAGGTCTCTGACCTCTTCCCTTCAGCAAACTTGTGTATCTGAGTCGGGTCCAGCACACAGGCATTTGTTCATGTCTTCCGCTGGCAGCTAATCACCACCTTTTTCCTGATGGAGGGCCCAGAGTGTGCATGGGCTTCTCCGGTACTCCTCTTCCCTCCTCAGACCTTGACAGCCTTGCACATCTGTGCCATCCAGGGTGGCTCTCAGATCTCTTTGTCTGTCCTCAGTCTCTCTCTCAACGACCAGAGCTGGAGAGTAGGGGTGGACCGCCCTTGTGTTGAGGCTCCCAGGGATTCTCCACTGTTAGTTCATGCTTGGCTTTTAATGATTGATGACAACTTCTGTTGTTTTCTTACCAGCTTTTGTGGCTGCCATCACCAAAGGAGAAACAGTTCCTGTGTCTTTTCTTTCCTTAGAGGAGCTTGTCACTCTTTGGAATTTGTTTCTCCTGTTTGGACGTTGCAAATGTAAAACACAGTCACCTCAGGTCTCTGATGAGCTCAAAAAATTGATTATGTAGGTTAACCAGCTTTTTGTTATTGTAAGGGTGGGACTGATTCTAAGTGGAGGTGGAACTTCACTGTGACCTTCTAATAACTTTGTTATCACTGAATTCAGTAACAGTCAAGAAGGTGTTAAATTTCAAAGAAAAATTCACCTATAGTCTCAACGCTAATGTTAAAATGTTAGTGTATCATGTTTTTACTAATTTCAGTATAGTTTGCGGCTAAATTGGTGTGGGTACTTGCTGCTCAACCCTCTCGTGAATCCTCTAGGCCTCCTTCCTAGAGAGCTCCTCTCTCTCCTTTGAAGTGGTCCCAGGTAGAGGTTTCTAAAGGCTTAACAGCTGCTGGGTCAGCGGTTGAAGGAATCCTCTGAAGTTCTTGTTAAAGATGTACAGTCTGGAAAGTTTCTGAGTCAGGACGTTGGAATATGGCAAAGGAATCTGCATCAAGAAACCCGTTAGGTGATGTGCCTGTGGAAATGTGCCATTGTTCCTCACCCTGGTCTGTGTCTTAAGCAAGGAGTGGTGTCATTTTTTGTTTAAATATAAGGTGGTGCTATTGCTGAAGCCACTGAACGTGTTTGCACCACCAAAGTGCAGTCTGGATTAGAAGCATCTGTGTAAACCTCGATAACAGAAATAGCAAAGCACAGTTTAAGTATCTAATGAAGGGGGATTGATGGAACAGACGATGGTGTGTGCAGAGGTCATTAAAATTAGGTTGTAGAAGTATATTTGACCTGGGAAGTGTTGATGACATATGGCTGAACGATAAAAGCAGTTTACAAAATAATGTAATTCCATATTTGTTAAAATATACACACACGCACACACACAAGAACAGGAGAAAATGTTAATAGTTATTTACCAATGTTGATAGTGGTTATTTTTCTCTAATTACATTTCACATTTTTTTAAATTTCGGTGAGCCTGTATTACTTCTGTGAAGATACGTTACTGGCCTTGTTATGTTTATTAGATCCTTCCCTCCCTTCCTTTCTTCCTCTCTCTCTCATTTTATTTGCAAAAGTCATTTCTTCACTTGAAGACAACCAAAATGTTTTTGTGAACATAAAAGCACATATTCTTAAATTTTTTTACGTTTTGTTTTGATGGGATGGGGATGGGACATAGGAAAGAAGGGATATAAGTATGAAATTGTGGAACTTGTCTGTATTTTACACCTGCAGTGTCTAATTTGGTAGCCACTAGCCACATGTAACAAAATTAAAATGAAATAAATATTCAATTCCTTATTTTCGTTAAATGCATTTCAGGTTCCCAGTAGCCACATGCATGGCCAGTGGCCACCATATTGGACAGTTCAGATGCAGGACATTTCCATCATTGTGGAAAGTTCTTTTGGGCAGTACTGACCTAGATCATAGTATATTTAAGGTTATTGGCTGGTAAAATTATTTAAATAAATCATGCTGTTTTAATATGCATCTAATTAGAGTAACTGACCAGGCTTCTTTATCTAGCTTTCAAAATTAAAGATAGCAAGCTTCTGTTCTCCTTCCTTCCTGCAAAGGTTTGGTGTGTGTATCAAACCTGACCCTTCCTTTCTTGCTGTAAGGCATTTCTCACCTTTTACTTATTAAGGAATATACTCAGTAAGTAAATTGTGTGTGTGTGTGTATTAATTTATTTATTTGGTGAAATTTAACGGGTTGAGTCTGTAAAAGTGGGTGCCAAAATTATTTTGTTTTTAAATAATGATACATAAGATTATCATCTAGTTCTGCATTTTTTAACTTTAAAATTTTTCTTTAAAACTGCTGTCTACAAAATAACATCTGTATGAAGTTATTTATTACAACATTGTGGTAACAAAAGATTAGCAACAAGCTATTAATATGGAGACTAATTAATACATTCAAACATTGTACTTAGAAAATAGATTTCTTAAAGAGTGGTTTCAGGAGCTCCGAGGGTCCCTGAAATCCTTTCAGGGGGTCCGCAAAATCAACACTGTTTTTCTAATACTACTAAGATATTATTTGCGCTTTTCACTAGGTTGATATTTGTTCTGATGGTGCAAAAACACTGGTGGGTAAAACTAGTGTTGCCTTAGCCCGAATCTTCACTTCCACACACTCGCAGTAGAAAACAAAAGCATTCCGGTTAAGAACGTCCTAGATGAAGTGGTGAAAGTTACTAATTTTATTAAATTCTGACTTTGAGTATACCTAAAAAAATATTCTTTGTGAAGAAATGGGAAGCTGCGTACCAAAGTAACAATGATTGTTTTGAGAAAAAGCCCTTGTGTCGTTTTGAGCTAAACTAGCTGGGTTTTTTTCCCCCCTCTAGAACACTATTTTTATTTGAAAGAATGAGTGACTGACAAACTGTGGTTATTTGGACTTTGTTATTTGACCCACATTTTCTCAAAAATGAATGAAGTCTATGACTTCCAGGAAAACAGCTGACAGTATTTGTTGCCAATGATAAAATCTGAGCTTTGAAGTGAAAATTAGAGTTTTGGAAAACACGTATCTACCATGATGACCTTGATAGTTTCCCAATACTTATAAAGACTTCTGATGAGATAGGTGGTGATATTAACAAATATAATTTTTTTAAATGTTGTATAGTGAAATTTGTCGACGTTTGGAAGTTCTGCTTAGCTCAGTGAGTCAGTATTTTCCAAATGACCAATTCGTGATGTTATAAAATGTCTGTAAAAGCGCCGTCAAAGTAGGAGCTAGAACAGTGGGTTTTAATGTAATGGAGTACAAAGTTTCAGATTTCATTGATAGTTTCAGATTTCATGTTGCAACTATTAAGAAACTACCACTTGTCAAGTTTCAAAGAATATCCACAATTGTCTGAAAAGGCTATTAAATATACCTTCCTTTTCTGTCTACATATTTGTGCGAGGGTTGGTTTTCTTCATTTACTTCAACCAAAACAGCACGTCACAGCTGATTCAGTACAGAAGCCGACAGAGAATCCAGGTGTCTTCCATTAAGCCAGACTCTAAAGAGACTTGCAGAAATGTAGAAACAATACTGCTCTTCTTACCATTAAAAAAAAAAAAGTTATTAACATATAACTGTAGTTTATAATATAAAATATGTAACCATATTTTAGTATTAAAATATGTTAAAGTGCAATGCGTTTATAGTCATTTTAGAATGAATTAACACGTATTTTTAAAACCCAGTTTTAATTTCTAATATGGTAAATATGATAGATATAACCCACAGTATAAACAAAAGCTTTTTGGAATCTAGTTATTTTTAAGAATTTAAAGAGTTCCTGAGACCAGAATGCTTGACAATCACTAGAATAAAACTGTCTCCAAGATGCATTGTTAGGAAAAGTGCAGATCAGTGTGATTGTGTGTTAGCATCTGTGTGGAAAGGGATATAAATGGGACACTTCTGTTCTTGTATGTGTGTAAAATTCTTCTGGAAGAATATAGAGGAATTAAGTGTCGGTTGGTTCAAGGAGGAAGGGATGACAGGTAAACTCTTTAAACTTTTTTGAACTCATTTGAATTTTAAACCAGATGAATGCATTACTCATTTAAAAAAAGAAGAAATTAAAACATTCCTACCAGCTATATTATAAATTTCAGGGACTCTAGGTCTGTTATGAAAAGTTGGAGTCATGGTTATTTTTCTGCTGCTTGCTTTTTCTTGTTTTGTTTGAGAAGAAAATGAAGCTTGCTTATTTTAAGGGTAAAAAATTTCGTTTAATGTCCAAGCCAAATACATTCATGTTGAAATAATGTAAATAAAATAGGTTGCAATTTCCCCAGTGGGGCCCAAAGTATACTGGACTTAAGTTTTAAAGAGGAGTAACTTGATTAATTTTTTTTCATTTAAACAGCAGTTATTTCTAAGTTCCTAGTAAAGAGATTGGATTTATTTTAGAGGACTTATAGTTTATAGTCCTGTTATTTAAAAGGTTTTGAATAAGTGCTGCATGAAATGTGGAAGTATAAAAAGCTAAGTAAATGTTCCGACATTTGATTCTTTACAAAAAGTCCTTTTTAATACTCATAACCTTTGAGGCTTTGGGAATTCTTGAAAAGAATAAAGAATTCAATTTTATTTATTCTGTCTGCTATTACGTGTGCCTTTTGATCAGTGTTCATACTTTTACCTTGTGGATAAATGAAGTGTCCTTTTTATGAAAAGGGAAAATTATTTTAATGCAAAAACTCTTTCTTTTCTTTTTTCATATAATACTTCTAAAATTTATTTTTTGAATACTGAAATATCATTTCCAGAGTTCTTTGAAGCAGTTTAGAGAAAGATATTACATGTGATTCTGTTCATTAGTTATAAAAATTTGCTCATCATGTGGAACCATTTTCTGCAACTTCTTTAGTTAACAAAGAATGCCTTTAATAATGTTAATGGATTTTTCTGAAGTCTTAGACAAGCAGGTAGTTAATTCAGAAAGGAGTTTACTTACTCTTACTAGTTACATATGCATGTTTGACATTTTCAAAACACACATTGTTTTCTTTGATTCTTAGCATATCTTGGAAGTAGCACAGTTAGTATTTTTCCTCTTTTGTGTGTATGGAAATTGAAATTCAGGGAGCTAAATGAGTTGCTTAATGTCATACAGCCTTATGAAATAGTAAAATAGCAATTTAGATTTAAACAAGCCTAGATTAGATTTAGGTTTAAAGACTGTCCTTGCCAAAAATGCGTTTCTCTCTCCCAGGCTCTGTGGTCAGCGTTGGTGATACTGCTGATATAAAGGCAAGACATGGATCTTGTGCTTCAGGGGCTTAAAGTTTAGTGGCAGAGACTACTCCGTGGGGGAAGTGAATAAGTGCGATGGTGTCCCATTGAAGGGCCATATAGCTCAGATAGTTTTGAGGAAGTGACACAAATCTTGAAGGATGAACAGGAGATAGGCAGGGCGAGTCTGGTTACGGGGCGGTGATGAAGGTGTTCAGGTGGAGAATGAGTCAGAGGCCTAGAACAGCACACTGATGTTGTTTGGGAACTGTTACTACTTCCATATGGTCACTGTGCTGGGTTACATGTGAAAAGGAGCGCGATGTGAAAGCAGACAGGTAGATAGTGTGCCCTAAATTGGAAGTTTGAACTTTTTTCTAAAGGTTTCAGGGTGCTAAAAAAAGGAATGTAAATAGTTGGAAGGACTCAGATTGGCCAAGGTTTGAGTCTTTGTTCTTGGGTTTATTAGCTGTGGGACTGTAGTCACGTGACTGTTTCTGAGCTCCAGTTGACTCATATGTAAAATGGAAATAGTGTTCAATTTGAAGGCCGTTAAGAAGACTAAGAAAAATAGACGTAAAAACAGCACCTAGGGTGCACCCAACCTGTAAGTAGGTACTTGAGTGGAAGATGAATTAGAAGTAAGGACAGTTCACTACACATATTCTGAGCTTCTAAGTAGAACTGAGAAAAATTTGAATTAAATCTTATTTTGAAATAGTATTGGAACATTTGGTTATTTCTAAAACAGCTGAAATGGTTTTATAATTTTAATGTTTAATATTTAGGAATCTTTCAGTGTGGCATTTCCTTGTATCCTTGTTTGAAAGTAAGACTTTCTGTATATGATTTGGTTGTCAGGTTAGGGGACTGCCCTGCGTAAGACCTGTGTAGAATCTGGTTTGTTTATGAGGTTTTGTGCCATGCCCATTCCCCCAACTCCCTGGCCCAGGAATGAATTCTTAGCTGGAATACCTGGATCTGTCATCTCCTAACACTCTAATTTTAGGCAAATTACTGGCGCATTTGTGTGTTTCTTCAATGTCAAAATGATACCTAATTAATTTAGCTCTAGAGAATAAAATAAAATAGCATATGGATGCGTTTTTGTAAAAAATAGTATGTTAGTCTGCTTGGGCTGCCATGACAAAATATCACAGACTGGGTGGCTTACGCAAAAGAATTTTATTTCTCACCATTCTGAGGCTGGGAAGTCCCAGAGTAAGGTGCCAGCTGGATTGGTTCCTGATGAGAGCTCTCTTCGTGGCTTGTAGATGGCCTCTGCTCACTCTGTGCTCACATGGTCTTTCCTCTGGGTGTGCAGAGAGAGAGACCATGTTAGTACAACCAAGTTAGTACAGAACTCAGAATATTACTGTGCCTAAGGTAATTATTGAGTCTGCGCCACTTCCTTGATTTTCTTTCCCCCATTCCAGGCCCAAATATAGTTTGGTTCCTATAGAAAATGTCTACATAGTTCAGCGATAATTTTAAAAATCTATCATTTACCTTACTTGTGAATGTACCTTTTTACTCATTAATACAGCAAGCCTTTTAACTAACATGGTAAAGTTGCACAGTTTTTAAAGACAGCTAAACCAAACCTCAGTTTTGCATAGCAGATCTTGGAACAGAGATCTAAATCTTAACTGAACTTTAGGCTATAAACCTCCTCCCTTTCTTTATTGTGGATTTCAGTGTGAATTTTGACTTAGACTTCTAAGTCTGTGTGCATTTTAGGTTGTGGTGGAAGGTCTTTATACCTGGTTTCCCAGAATGATCACATTTGTGTTCTTTCTTACAGGCCAGCCCTCCAGATCTCTATATTGAAAGGTTTAATATAGCTCTTGGACAATATATGGGAGCATTGCAGAGCATTGTGCCTCTTTTCATTTATATGGTAAGTCAGAGCTGTCTCCCCCTTTCCAATACCTCAGTTTATTGGTCTGAGCACAGATAGATGCAGAGAGTTAAGCATGTTCTATTTTTCTTTTACTATATGTTATGTTTGAAATGGAAATTAATCTATTTCAGTAATGTTTGATAGTGTTGACATAGAAGAATTATTTACCCTTTTACTTTTCTAAAGTTTCATGAATAACATTGCTGAATAGACAATTAGGCATTAATAGTCAGCAGTCACCCAGTTAGCGTTTATTTTATTTCTGCCAAATGGAAGATACTGTGCTTGGAAAATAAAGATATATAAGAAAGATTTCTTGTCTTCAGAAAGTAGAGAGTTAAGACATGTATCTGAAAACGTGATGTGTGATAAATACCAAGTAAGTCATTCCGTAAAAAGTAGAACAGTGAAGTGTGCTTCCATTCTGATGCTCGCTTTCATTCGGAGAATTAATGCCATGAGTCTAATTTGTAGTCTCTTGCCTTTGTTGCTTATCCTCCCCCCCTCAAATATATAAAGTATAGAATCTTAATGTTAGTGTTCCTGTTGAACAGAGGGGCCCTTAGAAACCATTGTCCCAATTCCTCTTGGTTTATTAGGTTAGGGAATGGGATGTTTAGGTTGATTCCATGTTCTGTGGTGTAAAGATCGCTAATGTGGGATACCATCCTCAAAATGATTTATTCTCCATAAGATATACTTTATTTAAAAAAACAAAACAGAACATTGGGAGAAATCTGTATTATCAACAGAGGACTATCATTTAAATAATTTATGAAAGATATTTCAGTAGAAAAATATGCAGTTAAAAATAATGACGTCTGTATGTTATTTTGAGAAAAATCTTCCCAAGTTACAACATTAGGTGAAAAAGCAAGATGCAAAGCAATGTGTAATATTTCTTCATTAGCAAGTATATTTTTCTTTACTGGGGAAAAAAGCGCATACCCACATATATGCAAGCAACATTTTAGAAAGAATATTCAGAAGTTACCCCAGTGTAGGACGGGATCTTTGGGAATGGGACAGAGGGTCTGCTGTGGAAGGCTTGTTTTTATTGCACACCTTTTTGAGCGATTTTAGTTTGTAACCATGCGCATGTTATTTTTATACTTTTTAAAGAAAAAAAACCCTTCTGTTTAAGAATTGAGAGAATCAGTGAGCAACTTGTCAACATTCTTCTTTGTATTTTCCACTCCTATACATTGAGTTAACATCTAAACATGAACAAATTCAATCTTTTTTGACCTGCTAGTCATTCTAATCAGGATGCTTTTGGCTGTAAGAAACAGAATCCCTGATTTAAGTAAATAAGGAAAAGTCTTATCTCTTGTAATAAAACTCCAAAAGTAAGGCAGTCTCCAGCTTGGTTGAATCTCTGGTTCAACAGTCACCAGTGTTTCAGGTTCTTCTTTGTCTCTGCTGCGCATGTCGTCTGTTGCTCCTCATGATTGTAAGATCACTGTGACTTCTCGCTCAACCTAGGTTTCTGTCAGTCTGATTGGGCTACCTTGGGTCACGTGTCTGCCTTTGAACCAAGGTCCATCCATAGGGAATGCCATAAGCTGAATGACTTAGACTAATCACTGAGGTGGAATGTATGTTGGGGAGTCAGCCAGTGTATGTCCACTGCCTGCTTTCAGCCTAGATCATTGATAAATGGGGGACCTTTCATTAGTGTTTTCTGATGTTGCCTTTAGATGACAGTGTAGTGTTTTTAAAGGGCATATTAAGTGCATGTCACACAGTGTGGTTCATATGTCTGTACATCTCTGTCTAGTTAATGTTGGGTATCCTCCTGTTCTTTTGGAGGTGTATGGTTCGTTGCATTTTATATTTATGTGCTTTTAACCTCATGCCGGAAAGACGTATAACTAATAGTGGCAAGGCTTTTGTTTTTTGATGTTGAGTTTTTATGTTTAATTGATGCCTTTATGAATTGTTTCTTAAAATAATTTATTTTTTAGTGCTTCAGCTCATTAAACTAATCATTTCTCTCTAATCGATGCACTGAAAAATAATGTCTTTTTCAGAATAAGTTTTACATCGAAACCAAGCTTAACAGAGACTTAAAAGATGACCTTATAAAGCTGTTTACGGAACATGTTGCAGAAAAGCACATTTACAGCCTAATGCGTAAGTAATTCAACTTACAGGGTGCGATAACACTAGCAGTGATCTTTTTTGTTTTGTTTTGTTTTGGTGAGGATGATTGGCCCTGAGCTGACATCTGTTGCCAATCTTCCTCTTTTTTTTTTGTTTTTTTCCCTCCCCAAAGCCCCAGTACATAATTGTACATGCTAGTCATAGTCCTTCTAGTTCTCCTATGTAGGATGCTGTCACAGCATGGCTTGATGAATGCCCAGGATCCGAACTGGCAAACCCTGGGCTGCCAAAGCAGAGCGCGTGAACCCAACCACTATGCCACCGGGCTGGCCTCTATGATCTTTTTTTTTAGTGTTGAAGCCCATTTCTACAGAGTGAGACACTGATTGAAAACGTGACTTGAAGGCCACCTAGTGAGCTGGGAGCAGCTTAGCCATGTCATTGGACAATGCCTTCATATCTGGTCTGATGCTGGATGCCTTTTTTTTTCCGTTTGATAGTGGGGAAATATTAAGGGGTTCACCCCAACTTTGTTTCACTCTAGAAGGAGTGCAGTGCTATATCTTTGCAATGGTAGTATAGAATCCTGTCTGATTTTTACTTTTAAGTGCAAAAACTCTTCTCTAGTCTGGCTCTGTATTATTGACTGTATCCTAGGTAAGCTGTTTAGCCTCTGCTCCTGCATTTTCTCTTCTGTGAATTGTGATTTTTAAAATGTTTAACGTGGCTATCTATGCACATTAAGTAAGCCGGTCAAAGTGCCAAGTTCAGTTAGTTTTTCCTCTCCCCCCGTTGTCGGGCCCCCTGCCCCTCACAGAGGTAGCATCTTATCCTACCTTTCCTCAAAGAATACACCTCTCCACGTGGAGTTTAGGAAGACCCTGCAACCTACTGTTGCAGCATCCTTTTAAAGCTCATAGTTTATGCATATCATCAAGTTATTTTTTAGAATTTGGCACATATTCTGGATTTGCAGTATGTATTTTTACTTTCCTAATAGTCATAATTAATTTCTACCACAATGAACTTTTACCAGAATTGGCAAAAGGATTGTTCTAAACTTGACCACAAACTCTTTTTTCGTTTTTGAGTTTAAATTAACAGAAAGAATTGTTAAAATAGGGCCAGTTTATTTTAGAAAGGCAAGATTTTCAGATAGTATTGTAGATGAAGATAATATATGTTTCATTATGATGTTCCCAGGAGATTCTAGAATCAGAATAAAGGCCTAGAATCGTGAGAGTTTGACTTTTTTTTTTTTTAAAGGTTGGGCAGATATTTACAAATGTCTTTAGACATTATCTCATGGGGTATTTCAGCTATTATAACCATTTGAGTATCACCTCTAATGTTAATATTGTCTTCTGCTTTTATTGTAAGATAGAGCCCAGCATTTTAGAGTCTTTCCTGTTCAAATTCTGTAGAGAAATGCTACCATTTGTTAGAGAAGCTTATTCACTATGTAAATATGTTTTTTATGTTTGTCAGTAATTTGGAAGTCAGTTTTATTGGGCATATACAAAGAGAATATTCAGAGAGAATATAGTAGTCCAGATCTGGTGAGAGAAAACATAAACAGATTATTCCTTCCTTTTGTTTTTTTTACGTAGTCTGATTTTCAATAAAAATTACACTTAAAGATGGGTATGCCTGTTCTTTTCCAAGTACACTGAAAAGGCCATTAAGCTTTTGAAAATGAGGGAAAACTGAGTTATCAGATATTTATTGAGCAGCTACCATGCACTGTACTTAGAGTAGGGGATACAAGAAACAACCGCTGGCCTCGCCACCGGGAGCTGGTTTGGGCTCTCTAACAAGGGACTCTATAAGTGTTTAATGATGTTATGTGGACGGTCATCAAAAAGACTTTTTTAAACACACACATGCTGCTTACTATGTGGTGTAGGACCTGTTCTAGATTGTTTACCAATATTATTTATTTCTTATAACTCTGTAAGGTAGGTACAGTCATTACCTCCATTTTACAGGTGGGGAAACTAAGGCACAGAGAGGTTAAAATTAAACCAGAAAAACACAACTGTTAAGAATTGATGTCTTGTCTCCAGCTACACATTTTCCTATACTCACCCCCTCAGTTCAACAAAACAAATAACTATACTCAGTTTCTATAATTGTCTGAAATCTGATCAGTAGTTTCCTTCTTGTGGCTTCAGATACGTTTGGAAATGCTAGTGTTTCATTTATTATTGCTGTGTGACGGATCACCCCAAAGCACCGTGGCTGAAAGTAGTGGCTGTCTCTCATTTGGCTCACATCCTCGGTCTGGCCAGGGCTTGGTGGGGCAGCGTCTCGCTGCTCTGCTCTGTGTTGGCTGATGCGACTTGACCAGGAGTTGGGGACTTGCAGGATGGCTCACTCAAATGGCTGGCAGGTTGTGCTGGATTTTGGGTCCTCTCTTGTGTCCTCCGAGAGGGAGCTTCCCAAGATAGAGGAAGTGGAAACTGCCCGTTTCCTAGGTCGTGGGCCCAGAAACTGGCCCAGTGTCACTTTTGCTGTATTCTGTTGGGCAGGCAGTTACAGAGCCCAGGTTCCAGGGGAGTGGACGTGGATACACCTCTCAATGCCAAAAGACTTTGGTGGCCATGTTTTAGAACCAGTACAGCAGGGCAGTGGACACCCTCTGTGCTAATAAATAATCGGTACTTGAATGCACAGTACTAGCAGTTGTTTCATGAATGAGGGCAGGGACTTCTCACTGCAGATCAAGGTAATTTTCTATCATCTCTCCATGGTATAATAATTTTTTCATACATATATGCTTCTAAAATGGCTTCTACTTTGGGCTGGTAGTAAAATTATTTTCCTTTGAAATGAATTCTTACTTTGCATTAAACTTTGAAAACTGCAGAAATGCTAGAGTCTACGTTAATCCAGGTTTCTACATTATGTGGTACTGTTGTATTGATGATTCTGAGCAAATATGACAAAATGGGTCAGTTAATGGTAGAAATTTCCTGAGAAAATGTACTGTGTTGAGTTGCAGTAGATTTATAGTTCAGTTTGCACGGAAGGTTTTAAAAACATTTCAGTTATTATCCTTAGGAGTTATCTTCTGCCTTTTAGTTGAGGCCCTTGTAGTTTGAGATTTTTGGTTTTAGTTTTGATTTTAAGAATTGCTTCTCAAAGTAATAAAGGAGAGAAGCTCCTGGGCAAGTTTGTAGCTCTGAGGAGTAATGGAAAGAGCGGAAGAGTTTGGTTCTGGTCCCAGTTGAGCTATTAAAAGCCATGTGACTTTCAAGAGGGCACTTAACCTCTGAGACTTTAGTGTCAAAGGGATTAGCGCTGGAAGTTCTCTAAGGTCCTATTCTAGTTTTAAAACTATTGACCGACTGACAGTTGGCCATCAGTGGGATTGTTGGAGGATCCTTGTTTCTTTTAAGTTATATAATTTTTGGAAGAAAACTGTTACTAAGGGTAAAACTTTATTAGTACCAGTTTGCATATAAAATCAGCATTTCGGTGGTGGCTTGGTGAAGTAGAAAGAATACAGAATTTAGAATGAAACACAAGTTCTTGGACCTCTTCTGCCACCTGCTAGCTCTGTGACTTTAGATGGATTATTCATTGTTTTTTGCTCCATTTGTAGCCTCAGTTTCCTTATCTGTAAAAAAAAAAAAAAGTAGATGAGGATAAAGCTTGTGAGAGAGTAAATTCTAAGTTAAAGCTTATGAGAATTAAGCATAATGCAAAGTACCTAAGACCTGATAAATACTCAATAAATATTTTCTTTCCTCTCATGCAACTGCTTCCTCCATAGTCCCATTCCTTTTTCTTTAAAAGGGGAGCTCAATTAGAAAATCTTTTAAACACTGTTTTCCTCCAATGAGTTTAGGTGGAAAGTATTTTAGTGAAATGTTATACCTTCTCAACTTTAATAATTTTTTGTTATTGAATATAATTATTTTCAATTGATTCATTCAAATTAATTTATATACTTTTTATGTATAATTTAGTCTGTGAATTTATCATTTCTTCATAGCTATCAGATTTGACATAGGTGATTGTAGTTATGTAGGGGTTATTTGCAAATGTATATATTTGACAACATAATGATGTGTGGTTGAGTGTGAAGAGTTCGTGAGAACAGGACTTACTGAAGGCCAGAATGATTGGTCAAAAAGTAGGATGATTGATTAATAGAGAGCGCACCTGGGTTTTGGGTGCATGTTGAAATTAGAACCTTGAGTAGAAGAGACTCTCAGAACTTCAACTTTAGAATTTGTTTTTAAAGGTTGCACTTCAAAATGTGATTTTCTGCAGTGCTTAACATTTGTCATCCTTACATTTATCTATGCCATTCAAAATTATAACTATCTACTGATGATAAAATCAGAAGGATAAACTTGAACAGTGCACCTCTGGCCTTCGTCATGTAAATTCAAATGTAACTCATGGTGTATGTTTGAAACCATAAAATCATTATAGGCAAGTGAGATGGTGTTCTCATTTTTAAAAAGGCATGGAGAGAAGAAAACAGCTTATACAATTCTACAAGCCTGGCTTAGAGTAAAATTATGCCAAGTTTTATGGGATTTTGGTTAGTACATTACAGGTCTTTGAGAGAGAAATTAAAAATGAACTGAGTCAGTAATATCTGTTGTATCCACTGAATAATAGAATTCATTTGTGTCTGTTAATGATGTTATATGGAGGAATTATTCCTATCCATTTAAAAATGTTTTTGTAGGATTTTTGTGTGGCAGTAGATAACCTAAAAGAAAACTGACTCTGTTGTCACGTTTGGTGTGGGTCACATGGTCACCAGTCAGGAAGGTGGGAAGGATGAGCCAGTGTGATTAAGGAAAAAAGGACATGCAGGTGTAGCATTTGGGAAAGTGAGTTTCTGACTCGGATCACAGTTACTGAAATTACTAATAACATGTCTTTCAGAAAAATTCCGAGAGCCAAATGTGATGATTTAGTGGAAAGAGAAATGATTGAGTAAGTTAGAGAACAGTTTATTCCCCAGATGCGTGACTCTTTTGAATCGTGGACTTGATGGGAGGCACTCTCAGCGCACTCATTAAGCACCATGAATACTATTGCTTTTGGAAAGCTTTACTTACTTATTTTCAGAACCTCCATGAATTGAATCATTTCCATTAGCGTTTCAACAGACCTGCATGTATTTACTTGTTAGATTGAGCTACTGCATCATATTTTTTTAAAAAAAAATCTTCAGTGTATGAACTCTTAGTTTCTTCTCTTGGGCTGTTCTTTTCTTGTACTTGTTGACCTTTCAGTCTTTGGGAGAAGTAGTAGGAAGACAAACCTTGACAATTCAGTGTTACATCATTTTTGTAACCCATTTTCTCGTCTTATTTCAGCTTTACTTTTAGAAGCCCAATCAACACCATTTCAGGTCACACCTTCAACTATGGCAAATATTGTGAAAGGCCTGTACACTCTCAGACCAGGTAAACATTCATCATTTCTTTTGGGGTTGGCTTGTTTGTTTGTGGCAGTTCTGGCCTTATCCAAGAGGACAGTGTTTCTCTGTGTGTTTTCTGAGGCCTATCGTATTTGGATTTGCTCTAGCGAAAAAGTTGAGTAGATACTCATCATTGTGAAATGTAAACTCAGGACTTACTTGGAATTCTTTCTCTGCTAGTGAAAATTGTGGTACTAGGGATAGACTGTGATGGCAGAGATATCTTCTTTCTCAGGCCACTTTAAACAATTAGTGACTTGTAGAGTATTCAGATTTAAAGTTACTTAAATTTGGATCAGGTCTTGCTCTGTTATAATTTTTCAACAGATTATTTGTATTAAGTAGTTACTTACATAAAGTAGCAAAAATATTCTCTTGCATGTGTCCAGTAAACCAATGTTTTTCTTTTTCTATTGTCTCAGAATTTTGAATTTCATTTTACTAAATTTGATGAAAATGGTTCATGAATTTTTCTTTTAGTGCTAGATTATGAATGATTTTTTTCTTTTATTTTTATTAGGCATCCAAGTGCAGTATGACAAATTTCTAAATTCTGCCTCCCAAGCAGGCAACTTTATCAGCTCTGGCTTTTATTATAAGTAACAAAATTGCAGAATAAAACTAATCACTAAGGGTAAAAAAACTTGTAGATACGTATTTGTCTAAATGCTGTTTTATCCCAGTTTGAGCTCTTTTGTAATAAGATTCATTCTTCATACCTGTGAAGAGATTTCTGTATTTGAGAATTGTGCTTTTGAAAAGGTGAATTTTATCACAGACTAACCTTTTGCTACCTGAGGCCTTTTCTAAAATGCTATTAAACATATTTTTATATTTACATGTCTTGCCAGTACCCATTGTATTCTTAGTTTATTAAAGCAGTTTATTCACCTGACAAATTAAGGTTAAAATATTTTAAAAGTTAAATTTTACATGTAAAAGTTTCTTTCATTGCAGTGGTTCTCACATGCTGCTTTTTGTATAATGAATGCATCTGAATCACCCAAGAAAGTTTTTTAAACTATGAATTCCTGGGCCCTAATCCTTGGAGATTCTAATAGCTATTACCATTTTTGGTGTGTTTCCATCCAGTCTTTAGAAGCTCATTTTAGAAATAGTTCCAGCCATCCCCTCCTGCCCTTCTTCGTTTAATGCACACACTTTCTTTGTTTCTTCATCTTTGTTTTAATGACTCCCTAGAGTTCCATAACGTGGCAGATCGCTTTGACTCCTGCCAGCTCTGGCTGACTGGTTAGTGGTTCCCCGGAGCACTGTATTGAGACTCTTTCTAAAGCCATGTTTGGCCTGAGCTGGAAGGAGGGACCCTGTTGAGTACATTTTGCCGTGAGTTTGTACAAGGGGTGGGTGGATGGCTTGTGTTGTTTGCGGTGCTTGTTTTTTTTTGCCAGCTCTAACTTAGCCATTCTCCTGTTGGACATTTTTTTACTTACCGGTGACCCAGATTGCACAGCATTAAACGTGTTTTTTTCAGATTTAGAATTATTTACTCATATTATAGTTTTTAAAGTGAGCTCATGAGATTAGATAGAGCATTGGTATTTTATGTTTTTGTTTTGGTTTTTTTTTTGGTAAGGAATATTAGCCATGAGCCACTATCTGTTGCCAATCTTCCTCTTTTTTTTTTTTTTTTTTTGCTTGAGGAAGATTAGCCCTGAGCTAACATCAGTGCCAGCCTTCCTCCACTTTATATGCGGGTCAGTCCCACAGCATGGCTGACAAGTGGTGTAGGTCCACGCCTGGACCAGAACCCATGAGCCTGGGCTGCCAAAGTGGAGTGGACCGAACTTAACCACTGCGCCACGAGGCTGGCCCCGACGGTTTTCGATACATACGGCCACGATGTTTGCACAAGGGAAAATTTGAAAGGGCTAGATTAAAAGAATCCACAAGGGATAATAGTGTTGCACTGGGCTGACCAACAAGGAAGGCGTTGCTGGTTTTGCCACGCCCCTGCTACAAGTGGGCAGTCTTTGTGTTTGTGAGCAGCGGAAAGGGGGAGTAGGTTTATTTTAGCCTGAGTTTTTCTGAATATTAACAATGCTGTTATTTATTTTTTCTTGTGAATTATTCAGTCCTGTCTTTCACTCATTTGTTTGGTCTTATTTGTAAAAATGCTTTGTAATAAATATACTAATTTATCTGTCATGTCTGACACAAATATTTTCCTTAGACTTCTCTTTGCCTATTTACGTATGAATGTTTATTTTTCTTTAGATTATTCTCTTGATCTTTTATCTTAATAACCATTTAATTCTCTTTTCTTTTACTGTTAGATATAATTTGCTGTAACTTAACATGGGTCAAAATAGATTTTTATTTCAAAAGTAACTTCCTAGTTATCTCCAGCCCACTTATTAAATAGTCAACCCCTCTACCCCCATTTTTGTGGTACTTCTTTTTTTATAAGTCTGCTTATTACTACCTGTACTCTTCTATTCTTGGGCCAGGCTATTGTTTTAATTAATGCTTAATGGGGCTGGTATTGCCACCAAGCCCCCTCCCTCCAAATCGCCTCCACTCAGAATTCTTTGGTTTATCTCATTTGTTTGACTCCATATTTAAAATTTTTGATAACATCCCTTCAAAAATTCTCTAGAGATTTTCATTAAATTTTGTTAAATAGTAAAATGTAAAAATACCTGCTTTCTTTGTACTGTAAATTCTTTTTAGAGAGGAAATCGAACCTCTTTGTATGTTCTTTATCAGATGGGATTGCACTATTTTTTTCCCCATTGTAAGTTTGGTTTACTTTATATTCTTTGAACAAAGAAAAACTTACCCTTTTCCATCTACTTTGTCTGTATGATTGCCGTAATGAATCTTCTTCTTCCCTCACAGAGTGGGTTCAGATGGCTCCAACTCTATTTTCTAAATTTATTCCAAACATTCTCCCTCCGGCTGTGGAATCTGAACTTTCTGAATATGCTGCTCAAGATCAGAAACTTCAAAGAGAACTAATACAGAATGGCTTTACAAGGCAAGTTTTTTTTCCTTTTGTGACAAGATATGTCCATTTCCTTAGGCGCGTTTGGCTTGGCAGGGGAGGGCTGCAGGGTTCTGAGATCAGCGTGCAACTGTGCGAGAATCAGAGGAGCCATGCCCAGGTCGGCAGCTCCCTGTCTGGGGAGCTGTTGAAGCTGGGTTTGATTTTGTGGAAGCTGCTCTTCGCTAAATGGATTTTGAAGAAGGGATTTCTCGTTGGGTGGGCAGTCAGGCTGGGCACTCTCCAAAGCTCTTCCAGCTTCCGTCCTCTCATATTCGGTCTGAACACTTGGAAAAACAATGTAGAAATTTTATCATCAGTTATAATGAACTGTTATGACTAAATTAGTAAAGAGGCTTTAGATTCTGTTTTTTTCATTTTCACTTTTGCCCTAAATGCTAGTTATTTCTTCTTAAAAAGTAAGATATCTGTTGATATGTGTCCAGAAAATTTGCCTTGCTTGACTTTGCTGGTTTTTCTAAAATTTGCAATTCAGTATCATGGCTATATCATGGAAAATTTTGCAAAGTGCATATTTTCAACTAAAACTGTATAAAAATTTTGTGATTCCCTATGGGAAAGCACTCTGTGTCACCAGATCATTGAAGGGTACAGTAATACCTTATATTTTCATAATCCTTACTTAGCACTTTTACCTATCTTCTCGTGCTGGAATCCCTGGCTTTAAAGGAAGAAAACTGTGGAAAGGAGGACGCCTGGCTTCCTCACTTCAGCATAGTTAGGACTGCTGGAGGTGGATCTTCTCTTTCATAGGGTCTGAGGCCAAACCAGGTCTCAGAACATGAGTTACTCAGTCTCTAGTTTCAGTACAGGTTAGGAAAGAAAGCAGATAATTTGTTCTTTGTTGCCGGTGGGTTGGCATTTATCCCCTTTTTGTCCCTGTGGCATCTGTATTCGTGTGCTAGTAGAGGCAGTAAGTAATCCACTGGTCGTTTACCCCACTCACTGGCAGCTCACACTGGAACGCCTCAGTGAAGCTGTGGAGTTAGGTCTGGTCAACCTGACTTTCTTGTGGTGAGTTAGGGGAAGGAAAGGCCAGTGGGAAATGGTAGAATGGAAACAGCTAGTTTTTCTCCCTGATGTCCAGTGATCAGGTGTTTCCTGATATTTACTTTAATATTTCTAATAGTGATATTATTTTCACACATAGAATGAGACCGTTTAATGCTGTTGTTATTTTACTCATTTTGAAGAGCTAATATATTTATATAATTCAAAAATAAAAGTGATACAAAAAGTATACATTGAGAAGTTTTGTTCCCACCTGTCTCTCCATCTACTCCCACCCCCCTAGGTAACCATTTTTATTAGTTTCTTATGATTCCTTCCAGTGGTTTTTTTTATTTACAGTTGCAAGCAAACATAATGTATGTTCTTGTTTTTATTCCTTTCTTACACATTCCATTGTGCAGATACACTACAGCTTACTTACCCAGTCCCCTGGTTGGCAACGTGAATTATTTCCATCTTTTGTTATTACAGAGAATGCTGCAGTGAATAACCTTGTACATGCATAATTTTCTACCTGTTGCTGGTGTATCTGGAGAATAAATTCCCTCAAGTGGGATTGCTGGGTCAAGAGTCAATGCAGTTAGAATTTTGATTAATATTGCCAAATTGCCCTCCATAGGGGATTGTGCCATTTTGCATATCCACCAACAGAGTTAAAAGTGCTTCTTGTTCATGGCCTTGCCTACACAGTATGGTGCTAAGCTTTTGGATTTTTGCCAGTCTGGCAGGTGAAACATAAGTACTCAGAGTTGGTTTAATTTGCATTTCTCTCATGAGTGTGAGGCTGAGCGTATTTCCACGGAAATACGTCTGCTTTTTCTGTAAACAGTCTGTTTTTGTCCTTGCTTTACTCTTCTCTTTGATTGTTGGTCTTTTTCTCTTGGTTTCTAGGAGCTCTTTCTATAGTGAAGAGATCGATTCTCTGCCCAAGATAAGACAGTTATTTTTTTCAGTTTGACTTTGCTTATGGTGGTTTTTAAAAAATTTTAAGTCATGCAGAAGTTTTTAAATTTTTTTATTTTTATTTATTTATTATTTGTTTTAGTTTAAAAAACTAACTTTATCGTTTTTTCTTTATGGCTTATATATTTTGAATTATAGTTAAAAGTTTTTCCTTAAATGTTTTTAAATAAATGCAAAATAATCTGAGTGTACCTTCTATGTTTTTTTTCCAAGGCTGACCACAATTTGAAGTCTTTTATGCTTTTATTCATGTTTTATTTGAATGTTTGCTTATAATTTTAGAGATGAGCTTATTGATGCTTTTAAAAAATAAACAGTCTTCTGAAACTTTTATTCCTGTGAAGCAGTTTAGGAAGATAGCTTTTGTGGATTTTTCAGAACTCCTTGAATTCACCTTCCATAACAGTGTGTGAAACTGTTTAAACACATCCAGAGACATTTTCCTAATCCTAATTTTGGAACTAGAGTAAGAGAACAGGGCCAGGCCAGCCTGATGATAGTCGCTCTTATGTCATGTTTGCTTGGGCTGAGATGAGTGAGTGACTCGCTGAATAGCCTCACGTAACATTGCCTTCGTATGTGAAGGACTAACGTAGCGCTGTTCTGCCAAGGCCAAGTGGGTCGTATTCAGGGAACTGCCTTGGATTTTTTATGTAAATTTGAATTTTTCTTTCTCTTAGTGGAATTCTTTCATACAACTTTTGCCTGAAACTGAAACGTTAGAATTCCAAGAGGTGAGAATTAAAATGTGTTATTTTACAAACTTTCATGAATTGGGCTATTTCTAGAATTAAGTTAACAATTCATTATGTATTTACCATGAGGATTAAAGTCTGCCTCGTAAATTATCCTGATGGGCACTTTGCACAAAGTAAGCCCTGCCTAAGCTGATGTTCTCAGACTCACTCTGCCCCACTGCCAAGCTGGCCCAGACCAGTCAGCAAGCATGTGCACACACCATATTCTTAGCAGCTGAAAGTCTGTCTGTACGTCCAGCTTTTGTGCTTCCAGCTCTTGTCCCGCATTCTGCCCTGCCACACTTGATCCCTTCTTTGATCATTATTTGGCTAGGATTGTTTTGGAAGAAAAGTTGTGCACTCATACAAAAAAATTTGAGAATATAGTATAAGCTATCTAATAAGAATTCTGTTACTGGCTGTTCTGATATGAGGAGCCATTTTATGGTTTATGCCTAGCCAACCACATGATTCCTGTTCAGCTGTGCAAACTGTTTTTTCATTAAAGATTATGTTCCACTTAGTTGATGTCGGGAGCCCAGAATAGGCAGGACAGGTTTGATGCGGACGGCAGGGCGGTCCATAGGTTTGATGTGGATGGCACAGAGTGTTTGAAATGTTTAGAAATAATGTGTGACTGTTGTCAAATATATCCTCTTTTGCGGTTAATGGACAGATTCTTATTTGAGCTGGAGTTTATGTTCCAGCTCCAAGAAAGATTTTTAGGTGCATGGAAATATAGTGTGGAGTTATTTCAAAGCAAGAATTAACATAAAAGCTAAAAGCAACATTTTCTTTTTACCTGTTACCTGCATAATTGAATTGATTATTGTGGAGGAGAGCAGGTTGGTGTCTCTTGTTGTCAAAGATTGCATTTGGAAGATAAGCTCCTTTGAGAACTTGTAACATGCACATCCTCAGATGGGACATCCTCATTCCAACCAGCTTGTGGTCCTCTACACAGTGTCTGCCAAACAGCTTTTAAAGGCAAATAAAACGTTCTTTCTGAGTAATTGTTACCTGGATTTCTGAAACAAAATAGAACTTCATAGGAGTGTTGTTGGTCTTTTAGCTGTGGGTAACTCTAGAACTGGGCTTTTCCATTTGTGGCAGGGGTCTTGTTTCCAGGGCAGCTTATAGCTTTCTGGACTTCGGCAGCCTCTCGCATACATCATGTTTACGTCCTTTCTTCCTTCCTCCTGTTCTCCCATCTCTATTTTTCTCCTGTTATTTTTGCATGTTCAGTTTTTATTTAACCTCTGAGGGATAGTCCTGGAGGTTGTCTGTAGAAGTTGAGGTTCCAGATAGAAGATCCTTTATCTTCCTTTTGATCAGCATTAGCTTGTTTGTTTCAGAATATTTGGTGAATGCTGCTGTGATGACACTAGTGTAAATAATAATGTAAGACATTCTGCTAGCTTTGGGTAGGTGTAGTGTTAACAATAGAGGTGGAATTAGAATGTCTGTTTAAAGCTCGTTAGGCTGACTAAGGCTGATTCATGCTAAATATTGTGTGCATGTTTTGCCCTAAATGCTCAGCCTAGAGAAAAACCCTTGATAAGGCCATTAGGGTTTGTTCTCTTTCTGTTGGTCACTGAGACTCCTCTCCTAGCCCGAGCAAGAGGCTTCTGTCCTTGTCTTGAGCATGACCAGAGAAAGAAAATGGGAAACTTTGGCAATCTGGAAGATGGTTCAAAAGTAGAAAGTAATTATTTGGACTAGGATTTTAATAATCCATCTGTAGAGGCCATCTATGAATTATTCACTGATTTATTAATTCAGCAAATGGTTATTTTCTACAACATGCTGAACACTGTTCTAGGTACTGGGTGAATAAGACAGGCAGCATTCCTGTTTTTATGGTGCTTATGCTCTAATGTCAGGAGATAAATAATAAACATGTAAACAAATTATTTCAAATAATAATAAATGCTGTGAAGAAAGTGAAACAGAGTGGGATAGAGAGTGAGTGACCAGGGCGTGTGTGTGGGGCTGTTCCAGCTCACCTAGAAACGTGACGCCTTCCAAGGAGGGGACATTCCAGCTGGGGTTTAGATGCTGATAAGGAGACAGGCAGCTGGCTAACTAGGGGGAGAGTGTTGCAGGCAGAGAAAATAGTAAGGACAGAAGTGCTGACCTGTCCAAGGGGCAGGAAGGAAGCAGAGTGGCTGCAGTGTAGTGAGCAGAGGTAGAAAATGAGAGTGGTGAGGTCGGCAGGAGCCCGTCTCACATGGCTGGGAAAATGAATTTGAATTGATTTTTACCCCAATGGGAAGCCAGTGAAGGGCTTTAATCAGAGATGTGAAATAATCTTGGTTATGCTTTCACATAAGATCACTCTGGCTCTTGTCTGGACTAATAAGAGGACTCTTGCAGTTGTGTAGGGAGAGATGACAGTGTCTTGGATTGGGACTGTAGCCCCTGGGGTTATGAGGAGTGTGGTTCACTGTGGACTGTGTTTTGGGATAGAATGCTACAGGGTTAGGCTTGGAATCAAGAATGAACTGTGAGCCAGTCGTGATGGCCTCGTGGTTAAAGTTCAGTGCTCTCCACTTCAGCGGCCCGGGTTCGGTTCCTGGTCATGGAACCACACTACCTGTCTGTCAGTAGCCATCCTGTGGTGGCAGCTCACATGGAAGAACTAGAAGGACTTGGATTTAGAATATACAACTATTTACTGGGGCTTTGGGGAGGAAGAAGAAAAAACACAGGAAGATTGGCAACAGATGTTAGCTCAGGGCGACTCTTTCCCACCTAAGGAACCGAGGAAGAAAAAGCTAGTGAACTGGTCATTAGTACTCATTACTTAAGCATTTTAGTCATTTGTCTGGATTATTGTCTGAGAAACCGGAGAGACAAAAATAGAACAGGTAGCACAGGACCTAGTCAGAACCTCTATTTTCTTATCTCTAAAGCAGAGCTGGAACCTCTGCTGTAGGTGATTGAGGATGAACTGGTTCATGTATTTAAAGGCTCATGTTCTTCTGCCTGCGAGAAGAGTTTTCATACATTAAGATTCTCAGATTTTTCAAAAGCTTTATGCAGTTTTTGGTCTTGTAATAGGGCTTTTAGGGAAGATTTTGAATTATTCTCTCTGTTGTACTTTTGAAATTTGCCATAGTATGTGGAGGTCACTAGGGAAGTTGATAGCAGAACCCAGGTTAATCTTCGAAGACATTTTAGTCTGAACCTATTTAGAACCCAGTGTAAATCATCTTTATAGATAATCCTTCCTTCATTTAATAGCTTTCTATATTTAAAAGACAGCACCATTTAGCTAAGAATATTCAGGTTATAAATGACTCAACTACTGTTTAAATTTAATGTCTATTTTAAAATAGGTTGTTGGGTTAGAATGGAAATATCTGCTCTACTCCATTATCAGCTATGTCAGTTCATTTCTCCTGTGTGGTATGTGAAGATGTCAGTCACTTCTGTTGACTCCCTCTTCTTTTCTTATCCCCAGAGGTGACCAGTCCCGGAAGAGAGCTGGGGATGAGTTGGCTTATAGTAAGTAATGATACTCCTCACCATCTTGATGGTTTGGTGGTGTAGGGCAGCCACTGGTGGTGACGCGCAGTGAGTATGAGGATGTCCGCGGTGTTCTTGATGGCAGTCTTAGAAGGCTCTGTGTGCTCGAGGTCAGAGTGTTCCACACGCTGTGGCAGCGCTCGAGTCCAGCTGGCTGTGGTGCTTCTCAGGCAGTTGTCACGAGGCTGCCACGTGCTTTAGTGTCTCTTAGAATGGGATGATGACCCAGTCTCAGTCCATGATCTAGCCCCCTTTCACTTCACTCAAAACCATATGGTTTTCAGTTTTGGGGTTTTTGAAGAATGTCCTTTTGGGGATTGCAAGAGGGATCAGAAATATGTGTGAAATATACACATTCCTACCATTATCAGGTGCTGTCTGCTATTCATACTTTTTCCTGTTCCGATATTTTCTTTCAGACAGCTCGTCAGCATGTGCAAGTTCCAGAGGGTACAGATAGTGAATGTGTTGAATGTACTTTCCTTCCTGAAAAGAGGACACACTGGAGCTGCAGAGACTATTGAGAGCACAGCGGGGTCCTGCGACACTCAGGAGCTGTCACAAAGCCCTTCTTGGAAGAAGATGTGGGACTTCTTACTTTGGTCTGTAATTTTAAAAAACAAAAAAACTAACAAAAACAAAAAACAGTCAGTTGCTGCTAGACTTGGGGATGATTTTGAAATGGGACAATCTTTTAATGAGTTTATCTACAGATTCCGTGAGGAACAAGCATCTTGAAAAGTGACCATTGCTAAATGAAATCTGGCAGCCCAAATCAGCAGCTTCCTCCAAAAATATAAAAGCAGAAGAATCGTTTTTTCCTAAAGCACTTGATTTGTTCATTTGTGGACTTGGCACTTCGGCATATTGGTTTCACACATCAAGATATCTTTTGCTTTAAAAATCAAGAGGATCATTACAATACAGTATTTTTCACCCATAACCAAAACAAACCCTTTTAAAAGAGTTGGTCTTTGTTTAGCATTAGAAAGTCTCGTTAAGGGAAAATGCTAACTCTGCTTTTGCTATAATTTTCCCCATAACTTTCCCCCCATTAGTTCACAGCCTTCTTCTACTCTGTGCCTTGAGCTTTGTGCACTTTGCAACTCTGTGACCATGTTGTGAAACTCACAAATGCTTCCTGAAAAAGCGTGTGGTACCACAGGCTAACCCACCACAACGTCAGGTGTGACTGTAACGGGATGCTCAGTAAGCGGGAGAATAGAAGCGTGTGGCACGTTGGTCAGACTTCCCCTTCTTCACCGCGGCGTCTTCACGTTGACGTTGGGGACCAACTCTTGTAGAACATTTCCATTCCCTCTGTCACTTCACGTGATTTCACCAGCTGCTGTCATATTGCATTACGCAGGTTTAGGGCTGGGCAGTAGCTTAGCATTAGAGCTGCCCTTTTTAGTGTTGCTGAGAATTAGCCAACGGTGAAAGCTGGTTCCTTGGCGCTCTAGGAAGCAGATACGGTTATTAAATCCAAATATAATCAATGGCGTGGGATTCCTGGTCCATTTCATTTTAAATGGGTGAGGTAAGTACTTAAAAAAAGTCTGAAGTCTGCATCTTTTAAACATTATATTCGAGTATAATAGAGAAGTAGCTATGCTGTTTTAAGGCTCCTTTTCAGCTGTAGCAAAGCTATATTTTCTGTTTTTCTACACCCACAGTGCTATTTAGTTCCTTATAAAAGACTCTGAAGCTTATTCTAGGTGTTTTTGAAAGGCAAAGAAAAATAGAAAGATGCGGCAAGGGAAAACTATTTTTCTTCTCAATTTTGCTTGAATCTAAGTTGAACATATGCTTGACTCTATTCAGCTATGTCAGACTAATATTTACCTCTTTAGAAAACTTAGGGCAGAAAAAGAAGACATCATGGATGCTGGCACACTTCTGATTTGCGGGTTTTTCATAGAGTTGCCTCTGCCACTTCAGTTTGTCCTTTTTTTGTGGAGTGGGGTGGGTGGGAGAGTTAGAAGTGTGATATTGGGAGCCACTAGGTCATCTAATAGAAGCCCTCTATTTGTAAAATTGTTATTCAAAGAAGTAAAAGTAAATGTTGTCAGATTGATTTTTTTTTAAGTACTTATCAACCAGAGTTGGATTTTGAATTGGACCCATTTAACTCTATGAGCATCTTGGATTGTATTGATAAACACTGAATTACTGTAGGAATCACTATACCCTGTACACTTTGATTTGCTACACCAGTAACATTCTGGTATCAAGGAAGAATTCCATTTTATCATGAAAGCCAAATTTTACTTTTCTCAGTGGAATGCTTACTGCAGGCTTATAAAGAACACTTGCACCTGGAGTCTCTCCTGAGTGGTTTTAATAATATTTCTGAAAGGAACAGAATTGGAATGTTTCTTTAAATGTGGATGAATTCTTCATTATCCTAATAGTATACCGAAATGCTTTTTCTGGGAAAGAGTGTTCTTCTTTGGCCAACAATGGAACTTTCCCTATAAAGCATTGTATTATTATGTGAATTGGCATTAAAACCTTTGGATGCTTTTGCATTATTAAGTTAATGGAGAAATATTTTATATTGTTTTCTTTTTATTATTATGTATGTGTTAACAAAAAGTTGGCAGTGTAAAGTTTGCAAAATTTAATTTCTCTAAATTTTTGCACAGTGATTACAACCAGCTATGGGCCAGGCCTTGGTACTGCAAAGCGGTGATTGGAAGGCTCTATAGAGAAAATACACGCGTTCTCCCAGTGCATGTGACCTGGTTGTTACTCATCTTGGCCCCTTGAGGTACATCGTATGAAAAACCTATTTATTTCAAGTCGAAATTGACCTTGCTTACTTAATTGGGATTCTTAACAACATTTCTAGTTTGCAACATGAGAGGAAATCAGATTTGCCCTCCATTTTGTATTGAGTAAGCACTGTTTGCCAGAAGTATTTTCTTCTCATGTTCACTTGTGTTCTTCTTGCCAGTACAGTATATAGTTTCTCCACCCCAGTTGAATACTGGCTTTTGTGGGGCCCAGATCATTGAAGACAGAAAATCGCACATGCAAGGCTGGTGGTCTCATTAGTCGACACGTGCAGTTGATGTGGCTCAACTGACTAGCGTGTGTGTGCAGCCTGGAACTAGACCCTCCAAAAGAAAGCCAGTTCAGTCACTTGAAATCATGCCATGGAAAAGTAAATAGATGATAATTGTTTCCAGAGACAGTACTTATTTTAAAGGTTGGCCTTAAGCTTCAGTAACAGTGTCATCTCATGTCCTCTGTTGTCACAGCTGCACCCTAACCCGACAGGAAGTACTGCTTTGTTTTCTGTCGGCAGAAAGCAAAATCTGATGTAGTGACTCTTGACCCAGTAGTTCTTAGGTAGAGTTAGTGAGAAGAGACACAAACCTGGATGCGTGAGTTGTGCATTATTAACTTTGGTGGAAAAGTTACCTTTTTTCCTGTCCCTTTTACAAGTTTGAGGCAGTTCCCCTCCCTTTCTTTGAGGTATAGGATGAAAACTGATTTTTGAGTAGGTGAGATTGTAGAAGAATGGATGCCCGTGGCCATTAACACTGCACAGGCATCTTCAGCGCGGCAGCCCTGTAAAGCTGCCACCCCCCTTGCTGTATGCCGTGCTTTCTGTTGGGTTGCAAATTTGCACACATAAAGAATTCCTCAGGAAGAGTTTGCACATGCATCACCTCACAATATTCTGTACTGACCAAACAAAGGATTTGAAAGTTTTTCAGCGTGGAAGGAGAACTTGAGAGTGGTGGTCTGTGCACACATACTAGCAAAGGTAGTGGTGATCCAGCAAACACGGTTGTTTGTGCAGTCACAGAGTGAGCAGGAGCACTTGTATCATAGTATTTAAATAAGCCTGTTTAATCTCCCAGAGTAACGCTTCCAGATCATCTTTTTCTCATTGAGGCTAGCTGTATTTTCTTCTGTGTTTTTTTGTGTTTTATTGCAGTTAATTATTTCCATGATTATTATTCAAGAGGCATTTCCCTTGAGCTAAAACTCAATTGTTTAATAAGCACCTAGTATTAAAAAAACTAAACATTGTTTTATGAATATACACTAATCTGAAATATTAAAAAAAACTTTACAACTAAAAAGCAAAACAAAAAACCTATGTTAGCTATCCAGTCATTGTTTGGATGTTTTGGTTGATTTTTTTATGGTGTCTCATTGAGGTTCTTAGCTCAGAATATTATGTTTACTTTAATCCAGGTCTAGGCCTCTTAAGGGGCTTTAAATTTTAAGATCAGAATGTGAATCCCTTGACCAACACCTGTAAGAGGTTTATAAGATCTTTTTGATTGTGATTACTGTTTTCAGTAAGATTACATGAGATGAAGTTCGTGCTTATCGGAACTTAAAATAGAGGTCACAGGAGTTCATAGAGAAATGGCTCTCCTATTACTTTCATTACCTTGTTGAAATTTGCCCCAGTTTCCGGCCACCAGAATATATGAAAGGACCCCTGTTCTTTTCCGAGGGAAATGATTCTTCTTCTGTCCTTACTGTTTATTAACTAAGTCACTGATACTTTCCCTCCTGCACTGGCCAAGACCCTTTTCGAACCTCCTGTCAGAGCCAAGTGGCACAAGTACATACACTATTTCTGCTTATGTTGATGGAGTGGCTGTGGGAGCATTAAAGAAAATGCTAATCAGAGGTACATTCTTATAGGACCCTAGCATATATTGCACCCCTGCTGGTTGGAGATTATCTTCGTTTCTGGTTGGACTGCATTGTTTAGAAAAATGTTAATGGCTTACAATTCTGGGAATTTTTAGTGTGGCTCTGGGGTGAATTCTGTGGTTTGAAAAAAATAAATATTTTGTATTGATTCTCACATGTCATTTCAATGTTGTGACTATGTACTAAATGCAATAAGACTGTGGATATTCTTTTAGAAGGATATGTTTTGTTAAACAGATGGCAATTTAATTGCTGTCATTAGTCCCGTTTGTTAATATTATAGCCATGCTATTCAGGAGAAATTATTCAAATGTGAAGTTGTGGGAAGCTATGGCTGGAAACAGGAATGCTTAGGAAGAAATGGGAGGTCAAATGCAGACAAGAGGCGTTTGCCACCCACCAGCACAGCCAGAGTGAGAAGGAAGCAATGAAGTCTTGTCCCTGGTGGTGCTTGTTTGTTGGAAAGCATTAGAACCTGGTGTTCTGTGCGTCAGCTCTGAGTAATCCAAGAAAAACAAAATGGTGGGTGAAACTCTTATTGACCGGGGATTCAAAGCTGACTTTGGCTCTGACCTTTAACTCTTGATGGATTTTGAATCACTCGTTCTGTATTAGAGTGTAAACCATCACTCTAAAACATTGTGGTTATTGAAATAAATCTTGTACAGATGTCCTTGGCCTTGTTATATTGATACCTGGTTCACTGGAACTTTGTTATAATACAGAACATAGGATTTTGCTTACAGTACATTCAGTTGCCTCCTAAACCATAACCACACTCGGCATGTGTCTGTTCTGCTGTGGTTCATTAGCCCGCAGGGCAGTGTCCATCTCGACCTGTGTACCAGTGAAGAGAACTGTGCGTGTGTGTTTCACTGTGTACATATAATCACATATTCTATATACATGTATAGTATATATGCATATGGACAGATATATGTAGTTTTTCTTTTTTAAACAGTGACACATTGTGGGCCTTTAATTAAAACTTGCTGACTTGGGGGTCTTTTGCATTGATTATACTGTGCTTTTTAAAAATAACCCCTTGTGTTTTCTTGCTATGAAATTAGTAATATTCCCTACGTTTTTTGTAATCATTCTACACAGTTTTAGTTTCTTTCGCTATCTCTGACCTCAGAATGCTGGTTCTCCTCCTCTTTTTATGACCTGAGCTGTGCTTGGATGACCACACACAGTAGGATGCGGTGACTGTCTTTTCTTTTTCTCTGCATTTGGATCACTTGACAGTTTACTTCTTCAGCTTTTTTTTTTTTCTCTCAGCCAAGTAGGGAGCTGTTTAAATCCTCTCCTTTCTCAGCAATTTTTTTTACTGAGTATAAAACTTTTCCACTAGACCCAGTTTTTTGTATGTGTTTATGTTTAATTTATTTCCTTTATTGGCTTATTTCTCAATAATCCAAAATTCTAAAACATTCTGAGTTTCAAAAAACTTGACATAGTAGAAAAAATATCATACATAGGATTTGAGAGCAAAAGTTTAAATATTGGAGGCCGGCCCAGTGGCACAGTGGTTAAGTTCATGCACTTGGCTTCAGTGGCCTAGGGTTCATGGGTTTGGATCCCAGGCGTGGACCCACACCACTCATTAAGCCACACTGTGGTGGAGTCCCACATAAAATAGAGGCGGATTGGCACAGATGTTAGCTCAGTGACAATCTTCCTCAAGCAGAAAAAAGGAAGATTGTCAACAGATGTTAGCTCAGGGCCAGTCTTCCTCACACACACACAAGTTTAAATATCAGCTTAACTAGTTGTATGTTCTTGGGTAGGTTATTTTTCTGAATCTCAGTTTCCCAGTATTAAGTCTTTTTCCCTCCCCAAATTACTGGTGATAGAGAGCCTCTATATATGGCAATGGGCTTAATTTGCCAGAAGGAGATAACAATTCTAAACTTAATTATGCACCTAAGTGACTGATAATATTCCTCATAATATGTTTTTTTTAAAAAATGGCCACAAGTACAAGGAGAAATAGATTAATCTACCAGTACAATAGGCATTTTCAACACACCTCCTACATTAATTAATAGATCATGCAGAAGACAAAATCATGATTATTAAGGGCCTATAAGATTTAAATAGCACAGCTAATAAATTTGATCTGATGGAGAATAGGAAAATAAGCACTTTTTGCAAACCAAATCTAACATTGTATTTAAAGTATAACATGATGACCGAATTGGGTTCATCTCAGGAATGCAAATTGGTTAATTTTTAGAAATCATTTGTGACTCAACCATTAACGGATTAACATTGTATGATCAGATTAACTCTGAAAATCCAAAAAATCTACAAGGCAAATTAAAAGGCTTAAGAGTTGATCAAGGTTGCTGGAACTAAATCAATATGCAAATGTCAGTTACGTTTCCGTGCACCAGCTACAAGCTGTAATGGTTTTAAGACTTTTTAAATGTAATTAAGAATTTACAGTAGGAATAAAAAATATAAAGCACTTAAGAATAAATCTTAATAAAAGCATATAAGCCTATTAATGAGAAAATGATTCTAAAAAGCCTCCACCTTTATTGACCTAAATAAATGGAGAGACTGTGATGGATAAGATCATCATCTGGGTCTCAACCCTTTCTCCAGTTCGTTAATAGATTAATGCAATTTTAACAAAAATTTCCAATAGTTTTCATTGTGGTACTTGACAAGGTGATCCTAAAATATACATGGAAGGGCAAAGGGCCAAGGATATCCAAGATGCTCCTAAAAAAGAATGCAGTGTGAGGGGAACTAGCACTACCGAATTATCAAACTTATTGTAAAACATAGTGATTAAAACAATGAAATTGGTATGGAGATTACAAGTAGATGAACGGACAAGAATAAAGAGCTCAAACTGACCCACTCATGTACAGGAACTTAATTTTTAAAAGGGCAGTTATTGCATATCAGTGGGCAGGAAGATGGGTTATTTAGTAAATGGGACTTCAGTCATTCTTCACAAAGGGGAAAAATGAATGTAGACCTCTGCCTTGCACCAGGTGCCAGTCAGTACCCAGGTGGATTAAGGATTTACATAGGAAAGCTAAAACTATAAAACTTTTAGAAGATAATATAGAAGAATTTTTTTATGACTTTGGGGAAGGGAAGGATTTTGTAAACAAGATAGAAAGTGCAAACCATTAATTATTAACATAAATGATTTGGCTACATTGATAGTATTTTTGTTTACTAAACATGCCATGGAGTGAGAAAATAAGCCCAAACTGGAATGAGATACAGATAATCAGAATAAATTGATAACTGTTAAAGAGCACCTGAATGCAAGTCAGTAACAAAACAACTTGGGAGAGAAATGGGCAAAACAGACAAGCAGGCATTTCACAGAAGAAACAGAAATGGCCCATAAGCATGAAAAGATGCCCACTCTTAATAATCAGGACATGCACATTGAAACCATAAAGAAATACCACTTCCTATCCACCAAATTGGCAGCAACTAAAAAGTCAGAAATTACCAACAATTGGAAAGATTATGACAACAGGAACTTTCATCTGCTACTGTTGGCATGTAGGTTGGTACTACCACTTTGGAAAACAGTATTATCCAGTGAAGTTGAACACAGGTATATCTTCTACCTTATACCAGGATTTAAGCTTGTAGAGAAACTCTTGTGTGGGTGTATCACCCAGGAAACATGCACAGGAATGGTCACAACAGCATTATTTGTAATAACCAAAAAGGGAGAGGGAAGGAGAGAGCCAAATGCCCATTCACGGTGTGATGAATAAATAAGGTACGTGAGTGCAACAGGATTCTGCAGAGCAGTAAGTGCCCTCTAGAGCTTTGAGCATCAACATGTGTGGATCTCAGAAATCGTGTTGTTAAAGAAGCAAGTCAGAAGAATACAGTCAGCCTGGGTACCTTTATATAAAAGTTCAAAAACAGGAAAAACTATATTGTTTAGGGATTGATAGGTAGTAAAGCTGAAAAGAAAAGAGAATTATTAACATTCAAGATCATGGTTTCCTTGGTGGGGTGGAGAGGAATGAGAGCAGAGAGGTGCACAGGGGCTATTTATAAAAGCACTTGATAATAGGAACATTTTGACCATTGTAAACATGTTGGTTCTTGAGTTAATATGTAAATTCAGTGCAAAGCCAATCCAAATGCCAGAGTATTTATTTTCAATACATATTAGGGGCCGGCTCCGGGGCCGAGTGGTTAAGTTTGCATGCTCCACTGCGGCAGCCCAGGGTTTGGATCCTGGGCACGTTGAGTCGGCGTCCCACATCCCACAACTAGAAGGACCTGCAACTAAGATATACAACTGTGTACGGGGGCAGGGTTGGGGAGATAAAGCAGAGAAAAAAAAAGAAAAAAAAAAAAAGATTGGCAACAGGTGTTAGCCCAGGTGCCAATAAAAAAATACATATTAAAAATTCACATGAAAGCATAGATGAAAATAGGAAAATCTTCGTTGAAAGAAGGGGAAAAAAGGGAGGAACTTGCTATACCAAAAAGCTTTTTTTTTTTCTTTTGAGGAAGATTTCCCCTGAGCTAACGTCTGTGCCAATCTTCCTCTATTTTGTATGTGGGTCTCTGCCACAGCATGGCTGACAAGTGGTGTAGGTCTGTGCTCGGGATCTGAACCTGCCAACCTGGGCTGTGGAAGTAGAGTAGGCCGAACTTAAGCACTGTGCCACAGGGCTGGCCCCCCAAAAGTAATTTTTTAAAAAGTGCAGTTAAATTTTTACACTGGTATAAAAATAGACAAGTTAATGGAAAATAGTTAAAAAAAATAGAAAACCTCAAATACTGTTAAGAATTCAGAGTATGTTAAAGGTGGCATTTTGAAATACCACCATGATGGATTATTCAGTGAAAGGTGCTGGTATAACTGGAGAAAATTAAGTTGATTCCCATAATACCATTCACCAAAAGAAACTTCAGAGACTAAAAATTATAAAAGAATTAGTTATAAAAATTAGAAGACAAGATAGTTAATATTTTCTTGGGATCAGAGAAGTTTGTTCTAAGGATATAAACGAGGGCATGAAATAGAACCATGTGTAAACCAGACAGTCCCCTGTCTGCACGTGACGGAGCACCACTCCCAGCAGGTGTACATAGACATATATATTTTTTAATTAATGTTTATGTATTATACTAATACACGTAAGAAAAAATAGAAGAAAGATGAGGTGAAAAATGTTTAAAAATATTTTGTGTGTATTGTAAAAATACCTTTTTGCTCTTTCTAAAAAAATTTCTTTTAGTGAGATATATGATTAAAAATGCTTCATTATTTTTGAAACTCCTAGTTTTAACACTTTATAATAAAAACAACTTAATATTTGGTTCTAAGGTAAGTTTATTTTAATGCTAGGTTTTAATGGCTATTGTAGCTGAAAAAGCCACTTGCTTAAGATCTGTGGATCCACATGACTGCTTACTGAAAAACAACGCTCTTCAATTCCATCCTCTAGTCTTAAAAAAGTGTTTGTTGAAATCTTTATAATAAATTGCCGTCTTTCTCACTGTCGGTAACTTGTTCTCACGCATTAATTGCAAGTGTGGCATTTTTATTATTGGTAACAGATGGGTTCAAAACCTACTGAGACACATTTTTGGATTTCATTTCCCAAGTTTTTGTGCACTTATGAGAGTTTTTGTAGGTGACAATTTTGGGCAACACTTTTTCATAAAGCTGGAAGCATGTCTAACCATTTTCAAAATGCTCTTCACATGAATTTCTTTTGGAAAAATAGCTACTTTCTTACTCATTGTTAGTATATCATCTTTACCTTGAAAGGTCTGATAAACTCTGTTTGGTTTTTTAAAATACCTTTTAGATTGCATATTACTGATAAGTACTGTCACTACAAGAAATGTTGGCAAATTGCAAACATTTGTCTTTTTATCAATAAAAATATGTAACATGTTAAGTTTGACAATACTTTTAAGAATGTTACCATGAGATAACCAGCAAACCTCTTTTGGTGTTTAAATTTCCGCATCTCATAAAATATGATAAAGATGCTCTTAGGTAAGATGATAAAATCTCTATGTCCAGCTGCCTCGTAGGGGCTCGTGAACGACAATATTCTGGAAGAGGATGGCGCATCGTCAGCCCCTCTGTGTGTGGAGCGCTTCCTGCTCCTTTCACCGTACCTCTCTGTGCTACCTGACCACTTACATGTGCAGTGTGTATATTCAGTTCTGGTAAAGCTGCTTTACTCTTAAAAACATATATAACTCACATGTTTTCTTCCTGCACCTGTGTGGATCATCTTGTTTTCTTTGGAGACCACTAGCTCCAACATGAAGGGAGATTTGCTATCTCACAGAAGTCCCATGGTTGGGCACTTCCAGGGCTGAGAAATACAGCAATTTATGGACATCATCCAGGACCCAGGTTTCTTCTAGCTTTCTGCTGTGCCAGCCTCAATAAGTTAGCTTTGTCCCTCAGGGTTCTCACTTGGCTGCTGCAGTAGTCAGACATGACCCCAAGCAGTGGAGAGGAAGGCCTCTTTGTTCCCAGCATCTTTATTTAAGAACGAGTTAGTTTCCCAGAAGCCCATCAGCATAGTTCCCCTCACTTTTTTTTTTTTGGTCCCCAAATTCCCCCAGTACATAGTTGTATATTTTAGTTGTGGGTCCTTCTAGCTGTGGTGTGAGGGTTGCCACCTCAGCATGGCCTAATGAGTGGTGCCATGTCCGCACCCAGGATCTGAACCAGCGAAACCCTGGGCCACCAAAGCGGAGTGCACGAATATAACCACTTGGCCATGGGGCTGGCCCCATCCCCTCACTTTTTAGTGGGGAAGTTGGGATGCGTGAACATGCCCAAACTGATAACTGGGAAGGAGAATGGACCACCGTGGTAGACTCACGCTAAATACGTCTCACCTCTTGTGGGCTGTGGCTGAGCTCAACCTCCCAGTGGTCTGAGGAGGAGATACTGAATACAGCCGGATCTGTTAGGAAGGTGGAAGGGAGGAACGGCTGTTGGCAACTGTGGGTTGCATGAACCTACCACACAGGACAATGACGACTGCTAATTGGGAGCCTTTGGGAGATGGCAAAAACAAACCAAAAAAAACCTCCTCTGGTTCCACAGTCACTTCATTTTCCACACGTGCACAAATACACATCAACTCTTTCCACCTCTCCGTCAGAATGAACTGATGTGCTTTTGTTTGAAAGTCATGGTGGTCCAGATCTCGAATCCATAAACGACAAAGAATGTAGTCACACTCCTGACTGGAATAGCCAGGGAGCTATAAATAAGATGAAGAGCTGGAAAGAGCTGGAGCTCGCTGAACATAGGCCAAAGAAAAAGTCTCTGGCTGGAAAAGAAAGTGCTCTCTTGGGTATGTCTAGTTTCACCCGTGACAAAGCTAAGTAGGATGCTGGTATGTAACAATGTAAAGGTGAGAGGCCATTGGGGAACAAAAATAGGACCATGCCAGTTGAGCTGGTTCTTGGTGAACACCTCCTCTCTCAATGAAAAAAGACAGCTCAGATAACAAAGGAGAGGGGAAGGGAATAGATGAGAAGGGGGCACCTACCGTATGGGGATGGCTGCAATTTCCTGGATACCTGCCTGTGCGGCAGGTGCGTTATGCACATTGTAAGAGCAGTCTAAGTGAGACATTTATTAGCCCCACTCCACAGATGTGTGGTAGGCAGTTTCTGACACAGCCTCCAATGATGCCCACCTCCTGGGATTCACACCCTTGTGTCATCCCATCCCCTTGCGTGCGAGCTGGACCTAATGACTCACTTCTAATGCAGAGAATGCAGCAAAAGTTACGGATGTCTCTTCTGTGATTAGATCACAGGAGTCTGTGACATCTGTCTGGTGTGCTCCCTCTCACCCTTCTCATGCGCCTGCTCTAACGGAGAGGGCCACCTGGCAAGGAACTGAGGGTAGCATTCAGCAGACAGCCAGCAAGGAGCTGAGACTGTCCGTCTAACAGCCCGCAACGAACTGAATCCTGCCAACAACCACTGAGTGAACTTGGAGGTGGATCTTGCCCCCGCTGAACCTTGAGATGATTTCTGCCCCAGCCAGCACCTTGATTGTAGCTTTTTGAGAGATGCTGAAACAGAACTTCAGCTCTGTCCAGATTCCTGACCCATGGAAACCATGAGATCATATGTGTGTGGTGCTTTAAGCCACTAAGTTTTGGAGTAGTTTGTTACCCAGAGATAGCTAACTATTACCAGATAGCCAAGATGTCAGAGATTTAAATAACTTGCCCAAAGTCGCATAGTAGGGGCAGATTTGAACCCTTGTCTGTCACAGTGCTTTTGCTCCCTCCTGGCAGCATCCAGTGTAGGTAAACCGTGTCCCATGGACCTCTGTTTAGTTAGAGGCTGTGCATTCTTTTTTTTTTTTTTAAAGATGGGCTGAGCTAACAACTGTTGCCAATCTTCTTCTTTTTTCTTCCTCTTCTCCCCAAAGCCCCCCAGTACATAGTTGTAGATTCTAGTTGTAAGTGCCTCTGGTGGTGCTATGTGGGATGCTGCCTCAGTATGGCCTGATGAACAGTGCCATGTCTGCGCCCAGGATCTGAACCAGTGAACCCTGGGCCTCCAAGGCGGAGCTCATGAACTTAACCACTCCGCCACAGGCTGGCCCCAATGCTGTGCATTCTTAAGACTCCCCAATCATACCTCCCCAGCCAGGGCTGTTAAACCAGCCTATAATAACCTCAGGAGAGTCAACCTTCTCAACTGAGATGCCACGAGAGGAGCCCTACAGAAAATGATTCGAATAATTTTTTTCACTTTTCCCAAGGATGGTAAACTTCTAGATGCACAGAGGGAGGTTCCACATAATGGATGCCTTAGGGCCTAAGGGCTTAATTTTGTCCCGGAACCAGGCTGTGGGGAGAAGGAAGCAGAGAACGGGAAAGTCATGAGGTGTGTTGTGGGGAGAAAAATCTGGTTCCATGCCTTGGGTATCCTCTAGAAAAGAGAGTTTCCTCATGAAGCAGCCTAAAAAGCTACCACGGCGGCCAGGAACTCCCCATATGCCAGGGTCCTGCTGGGGCCAGCTGAGGCCGGTCCCCTCTCTGCCTTCCCCCAGCCCAGGGCTCCACCCGGGTGATAACAGGCAGGCCAGATTGGGTTCTGAGGGCTCTTGCATTGTCCCGGGGTTCCCGAGGTGGGCGGGGGCCGCGTGGAAGGCCCGGGGAGCGGCGGGACCCTGCTCTGGGCAGGGCGGTGGAGCGGCGCCCACCTCTGTTTGTTCAGCTCGGCCCTGCGGGGTCACTCGCCAGGCTTCCCCTCCTCGCCTCCCCTGATGACTCCCTGGCTGCCTCCAAAGGGGGCGCTTTCTCTGGGGATGGCCCGAGTGCGGCACCGCTCTCGGGAGGAGGGGCTGCAGAGGTGAAGGGGGCTTCCTGCCACCTCAGAGGGCGTCCCTGGGCCCTGGCCCCAGGCAGAAAGCCGTGCCAGCCCAAGTGCTTGCCTCAGCCCTGCAAAGGGCGGCGTGCGTCCCGCGCCTGGCAGACGGGCATGGACGCATCTCTTACAGGCGCAGTTCCCGGCTCTCTGCAAAATCCCCTCCCGGCACGTCTTAGGCAGAGCTGAGGCCATCCTATAACAAGAGGTCGTCGGTGTGGGCTTGTCCTGCAGGGACCGGCTGAGGACGGTCAAAGCCCCAGCTCTGGAGGATTCAGCGCCATGCAGGGTTGGAGGTGCGGCTCCTGGGGTTGGGGTCTATAGCCTGCCTCAGCCTTCCTGGCTGGCTGCGGCCAGGCCGGAGCATCGCGAGCGCAGAATCCAGGCCCCACCCGCAAACCGACCGGCACCCACTTTCCTCTCACGGCTTTACTGCAGCCTGACCTCAGAAGTCCTGGGTTTTCCGAATCGAGTC